>NC_055975.1:31715655-31723155 GCF_018492685.1 Alosa sapidissima
CCCTCCATTAATCTCTCTATTGCTCCATCTATCTCTCCCCCTCTCTTCTCTCCCTCCATCCATATTTCCCTTTCTCTTTCATCCCTCTCTCTATCCCGTGTCACTTCCTGTTCCCTGGCTCCCAAACTAAAACCTCTTCTGCTTCATGCACACAGATGGCTGATGGGAATTGATGTGTGAGTCTCTGCATATGTGTGTGTGTGTGAGTCTCTAATTTTAGGGACATTGCAGACCAATTTCCCATGAGGTACTGTTACTGCGTGACCAATCAAACGAATGACCTCACAGGTAGGATGAACACCCTCTTCATACACACACCATGTTCAGCCCTGTTTATACACAGTGATATGACACCATGTTCAGCCCTGTTTATACACAGCGATATGACACCATGTGACAGCCCTGTTTATACACAGTGATATGACACCATGTTCAGCCCTGTTTATACACAGTGATATGACACCATGTGACAGCCCTGTTTATACACAGCGATATGACACCATGTGACAGCCCTGTTTATACACAGTGATATGACACCATGTTCAGGCCTGTTTATACACAGTGATATGACAGCCATGTTCAGGCCTGTTTATACACAGTGATATGACAGCCATGTTCAGGCCTGTTTATACACAGTGATATGACAGCCATGTTCAGGCCTGTTTATACAAAGTGATATGACAGCCATGTTCAGCCCTGTTTATACACAGCGATATGGCAGCCATGTTCAATTATGAGAGTCTCTGATTTATTGCAGTTGAGTTGGAGAAAGTTTTCTTGCATCCATGATTTTATGTCAGAGAGGCAGGTTGTAAGGGTGGAGTGGGTGGAGGCTGTGATGGTCTTTCAGGAGAGGTAGAGTTGGTGCCATCCGCATAGCAGTGCAGAGGTAGAGTTGGTGCCATCCGCATAGCAGTGGAGAGGTAGAGTTGGGTGTCCAAGGGGGAGCATGTACAGGATAAAGAGGAGGGGGCCAAGAACTGATCCCTGGGGGACACCATGAGTGCCTGGGGTGGTGGAGGACTTGCAGTTGTTTATAGAGATGTAATGGTGCCTGTCAGAAAGACAGGAGAGGAAACAGGTGAGGGCGGAGCCAGGTGTTCCAATTAGGTGCTGATGGAGTGAGAGGAGGATGGAATGAGAGAAGGATGGAATATCTGAAGGAGTGAGAGGTGGATGGAATGTCTGAAGGAGTGAGAGGAGGATGGAATGTCTGAAGGTGTCCAAGGCTGCGCTGAGGATGAGGACTCCACATCCCTTGGGCAGAAAAACTTGTTATTAGTGCACAGTGGAAAAGCTAGCCTCTGATGATGTGAGGGTGTATTAGTGCACAGTGGAAAAGCTAGCCTCTGATGATGTGAGGGTGTATTAGTGCACAGTGGAAAAGCTAGCCTCTGATGATGTGAGGGTGTATTAGTGCACAGTGGAAAAGCTAGCCTCTGATGATGTGAGGGTGTATTAGTGCACAGTGGAAAAGCTAGCCTCTGATGATGTGGCGGTGTATTTGTGCATAAAAGCTAACTAGCCTCTGATGATGTGGCAGTGCATTTGTGCATAAAAGCTAGCCTCTGATGATGTGGGGGTGCATTTGTGCCTATGGCACAGTGTTGAAAATTAAATTTGGAAAATGTGTACAAACATCTACCAGCCACTTTGGCCAAATTCACCAGCCACTCAATATTACATTATTACTTTAACAATAAAATGTCTTTCAACAGTTGCTATATTGTCTTGAACTATTCTCAAATGATAATAGGGTTTACTTAATTCCGCATCTCACAGTGTTCTGTGTTTGTGTGTGCGTGTGCGTGTGTGTGTGTGTGTGTGTTTATGTGTGTGTGTGTGTGTGTGTGTGTGTGTGTGTGTGTTAGACTTCACGGCCGTGTTGTTGGATGTGATGGGCAACTCCACCAGCTACCTTCAGGAACTCTTCAAATCCAGCTCCATTCTCTCAGGTAGGCTCACACACACACACGCACGCACACTCGCTCGCACGCACACACCCACACACACAGACGTGCACACACACACACGCACGCACACACACACACACACACACACATATATACACACACACGCACACACACACATATATACAGTATATACAGTACCCTCCAGAATTTTTGGCACCTTTGGTAAAGTTGACTAAAAACAGGTATAAAAAATAATCTTTTGATGATTCATTGTACTCTCACAATGAAAACAATGAGGAAAAATCCACCCTTGAAGGGAAGAACATTTTTTCGGAGAAAAAGGAAAATCTCATAAAGAAATAAATATTTTTAACGAAAACACGTTGCTCACAATTATTTCAATTCAATTTAATTTCAATTTATTGTGCTTATATAGCGCCAAAACATTACACATGTATCATGGCGCTTTACAGAATGTAGGCAATCAGAGAAAAAGAAAAGAGGGAGAAAAGAAAAGGAAGAAAGAAAGAAGGAAAGAAGGCCCATGGGTAACCGGGGTAACAGGGGGAGGAAAAACTCCCTAGAATTGGAGATGCATATAGGAGCAGATCCACGACTCAAGGGCCTGACCCATCTGCCCAGGGTCAATACGGACAGTAAGGTCTATAAACAATGACAAATGCATATGCCAGTCAGGTGTGGAGAATAGGACATGGTGTTTAAAGCACCTGAGGTGAAAGCTACAAGAGGTGGGATGATTACGTATCCGGTATGATAAAGCATTAATCATGATTTAGTGAGAGAAAGTGCAATAGTCCGGCATCGGAAATGTCCAGGAAAGAAAGTTGGCAAGTTGGCAAGTGGTGGGTCAGCAGACAGGCCAGAATCCGGGCAGAGTTGTCATAGGCAGGTGATGGGGCTGTACGGGCCAGGAATCCAGGTAGGGGGACAGTAATACAGCAGTCAAGGATGGGACTTCAGGTGAGATGGGTAAGAGGAGGGCCAGGCACACGGATGGTTGATGACTGGTGATGGTATACCTCACAAGTGAGGTACAGTAAGGGGGAAGAAAGAGAGATGTAGAATGGGTTAGTATTACTTGAAATCAATGTGGTTAATGTCAAGAAGTGATCAGTAGTGCTGAGAGAAAGAGGGTAGGGGAGAGAGGAGAGGGGAGGGGGTTGTACGGCGTGGCACATGAGAAGTCCATGACAGCACTATGCTATAGCAGCATAACTAAGGCATGGTGAGGGGTAGTCAACACCAGCGCAGGTATGGTCAGTGACCACCATCTCACGCGCGACTGGGGTGCCAGTCACACGAGGACTCAGCAGGGTGGTCCATTCCAAAATCCCCAAGATGGGTGAAGTTCCACACCGCACCATACCTAACTATGGGAGGCAGTAAAGAGGTATGTTTTAAGTCTAGACTTAAAAATAGGGAGGGTGTCTGATTAGTGATAGGTCTTGGTCAATTGTAACTCCTAAATTTTTAACACTTGTGGATGAGGATAGTCGAAGATCAGTAAATGTAGTCTGTGATGAGGATAGGATATCCCGTATCTTTTTAGGACCTACAACCATGACTTCTGTTTTATCAGAGTTCAAAAGCAGGAAATTATTTGTCATCCATGTCTTTATGTCTCTTATACATGTGTCAAGTTTGGCTAACGGAGTTAATTCGTCAGGTTTTACGGAAAGGTATAGTCAGGGTGCGATTTGTGTAAAAACCAGAGGGGGGGATGATTTTGAATAAGTTTGTAACCCCCCCCCCCCAAAAAAAAAAAAAATGAACGAACGATTCATAGGCTAGTAATGTCATGGCTAATAATAGCCTATATTAATTTTGCCACCTTTGTAACATTTTAGTTTTAGTTTACCGTGGTGTATGACTTTAAACAGCGAGTGTGTTTGGTATGATGATCAGCTCCTCTAATGCAGGGTAGGACTACGTTTTGACAAGCATACAAATTCACCTTGTTCTTGCCCCATCTGAAATGACTCCTCTACTTTTGCTGCCTCCATCCTTTCTGTATTTGTTGTGCAAAAAAACATTGTATATGATGGCACTGAAGTCTTAAGTTAGTGAATTGGCTAACAGTGTTAGTTGATAACCAAATAGCACATTGCGCTACACGCTGCGTAGGCTATGTGCATTCGCTCTCCTGCTGATTTGCGTTCAGTAGCCAAGTGCGTAATATTGCAAAAGTTGAAAAAATAAATGTGTTTATTGTAGCCTACAGAAAATAAATAGCCTACTATCATACTGTCAGTTAATTGGCTACAGTGCAGTGAAGAGTTTGGAGAGTAAAGTTATAGGGCAATTTGAAGTTTTATGAAAATAATTTACGAACCAGAACATAAAGACCATGAAGCTTCTATTTCTTGCAGCTGTTAAAACACCCGCTAGATAGTTTAAATACCCAGTACAGATTATTTCTGAAAGTTATTTGTCTACTAGGCCTAGCCTACTGGCTGATTTATCAAACGAGTGCTTTCTCGTTCGTCCTCTGCAAACTACAGGTGTTTCGGTAGAGAGCCTTATATTGAATAAGCACTTTTTGTGACATTCAGCAAATATCTCCTAATTTAATGTAAGTTCCTTCGGACAATAGGCCTACGTTCTACTCTATGTGCAGTTGTCCTCCATCTCAGTTGCATCAGTTTTCTCATTTTGAAGGTTCTAAAATATGACGATATGCTTCACTGAATCCTTCTCGTATTCTTTCATTTGTCCAGCTAACTTTTTCCATTGAAACTAGTCATTTATGATGGATTACACACTCGACATTCTGAAATGTCCTGCACGATCAAGGCCAAATTAAGTTATCACGCAGCCACTGTGTCAGCAGCATCAGTGCTGACGGTGCGTTTCTGATGTCAGATTATTATATAGGCTAGCCTACTAGACTGTTCCCACGTTGCAGCGCTTTACTTATATGAAGTAGCATTAATCAATATGAGGGGCAGGGGGGGATAAATGTTGTCCCCACCGACGATAAAAATAATTTAGCAGAGGTAGGGATAGGAAAACCAGAGGGGGGGAAATCCTCACCATCCCCCCCTACAAATCGCACCCTGGGTATAGTCGTGTATCGTCTGCATAAGAATGAAATTTAATGCCATGTTTCCTAATTTCAGAGCCTAGGGGAAGCATATAGAGAGAAAATAACAGGCACCCCTTATATACAAAACCTAACAGAAGCATTTTCCTATCTAATTTCAACTTATTTAAGTTAATCAGAGGGTCTGTGAACTTTCAGAAGTAGTTCATGGCTTTCTTCTTCACTAAGGTATGAAAATAAAGTGACACAGAGGCTTAATCCTCTAGTCATTTTCAACATCAAAAAAAGACAAGAGATTACACTTAATTTAAATAAAAAGAAAGTGTGTTGACATTTAGAGAATGTCTAAACAAACTAGGTACTTTGTTGAAAATGCCTATATTTACAGTTAAAACAATGATTAAATGGTTCAAATCAACTGGAAATGTGACAAACATGCTTGGACAATGACCCAAGGTTATCTTGCCCCCATGTACAGTATGGAGGATGGTAAGATGGGCAAAACATTCCATAAGAACCACTATTGGAGAGTTACAGACAAAGGTGTCGTCTTGGGGTCACCAAGTCCCCCCAAAAATCTTCAAAAGTGACCTCATTACTAATAGTTTATTTAGAGGGCATGCTAGATAACAGCCTGTCCAGTCATTTAATTACCAATGTAAATGGCAGGAGTTACTGAATGGTACAGTGACTCTGTCTGGAAGTGTGGTCTATTGTCAGATGAAATGAAAATGAAGTATAAGTATATATACTCTTTTTATCCCGTGAGGGAAATTTGGTCTCTGCATTTATCCCAATCCGTGAATTAGTGAAACACACTCAGCACACAGTGAGGTGAAGCACACACTAATCCCGGCGCAGTGAGCTGCCTGCAACAACAGCGGCGCTCGGGGAGCAGTGAGGGGTTAGGTGCCTTGCTCAAGGGCGCTTCAGCCATGCCTACTGGTCGGAGTTTGAACCGGCAACCCTCCGGTTACAAGTCCGAAGTGCTAACCAGTAGGCCAAGGCTGCCCCCATTGGTCTTTGGGGTCTTCTAGTCTTTGGCTAGAAACACGTTAGGTGTGTTTGGCATATGTGGAAGAATGACTAAAAGAACCCCATGCCTAATGAGAATTATGGTGGAGGCACTGTGCTATTGTGGGGCTGTTTTTATTCCCAAAGGCCTTGAGAACCTAATTAAGGTGCATGGTGTCATGAACACCAAGAAAAAACTGAACATTTTTCAAAGGAAATCTGTCAGTCTCTGACAAGACACTAAAAGTTGGTCATGATTGGATCATTCATCAGGTCAATGAACCAAAACAATCGTCCAGATCGAAACAAATATGGTTTACTGAACACAAAATCAAGCTTTGGTCATTGCCATCTCAGTCCCCTGATCTAAACTCCATAGAAAAATAGTGGGGTGAGTCAAAGAGGAGAATGCACAAGTGTGGACCTAGGAATCTGGACAATCTGGGGAGATTTTGTAAATAGGAACGGTCTTAAATCTCTTGCTTTATATTCTCCAACTTAATGGGGTGTCATAGGTAAATAATACAAGCTGTTTTATTGGCAAAGGAAGGCTTAAGAAGGTATTTGTTAAAAATATTTTTTTAATAAATACATTTTCATAAGAAATATTTATTTCTTTATGAGATTTTCCTTTTTCTCAAAATAAATTTGCTTCACTTCAAGGTTGGATTTTTCCTATTTTGTTCATTGTGAGATTACAATAAATCACCAACAGATTATTTTTTATACCCGTTTTTAAATCAACTTTAGCAGAGGTGCCAATAATTCTGGAGGGTACTGTGTATATATATATATATGTATATGTTCTGAGTTTGTGTTCTGAGTTCTGTCTTGTTCATGTCTGAGTTCTGTTCTGAGTTTTGTATTGATATATACATATGTGTGTGTGTGTGTATTTGATATATATGTGTGTATTTGATATGTGTGTGTGTGTGTGTGTGTATGTGTGTGTGTCGCAGTGAACCAAAAGAACAGCTCTGACTGCATCTATATCTGTGTGATGGCGGGAAAATCAGGTAAGATTTGTGAGGTGTGTGTGTGATTTTAACGATCCTATGAGGTGTGTCTCTGTGTGTGTGATGGCAGAGTTAGTCAAGTGCAACAGTGTGTGTTGGACCATTTCAGGCCATCAAGTGCAACAGTGTGTGCTAATCTCATATTAAGATAACAAATCTAGTTGCTAAGTTTTAAGTACAAACAGACTTACCTAGCCTTTTCTCATAACATAATTCTGACTTGATTTAACCCTTAGAACCCAACTGACGCAAAGTGCGTCAAAAAAACACACCCTTTCTTCTCTGTTGCATTGCTCTGGAACTCTTTATCGCAGCGAGATGAAACCTTTATTGTGTGACAGACCAGAAGTGAAGCTTCCCAACGAGACCACTCACTTGTCTGTACGATCAAGTACGCAAATTGTAAAAAATCATGAAATTAAATCAAATTGCATCATATACAGTCTATACTTCTCTGCGTTCACCTGCGCACCCATTACTCTCGTTTGAGGCT
>NC_055975.1:31728155-31740655 GCF_018492685.1 Alosa sapidissima
TACATACCTCGCAATGATTTTACACGCACATTGCGAAACAAATACGCCTGAAATGGGCGCAAAAGCGTTAGTACATCTGGCCCTGAGTTCACGCATAACACTGAGGTTATTCACGCATAACACTGAGTTCACGCATAACACTGAGTTCACGCATAATACTGAGGTCACGCATAACACTGAGTTCACGCATAATACTGAGGTCACGCATAATACTGAGTTCACGCATAACACTGAGTTCACGCATAACACTGAGTTTATTGAGACTATTTTATATATTATTTATATTTATTATTACTATTTTATATCAGGTGGCTCCTATGTGGGCCTAGAACATTCAGCCATTTGGAACAGAGGGACACACACACACACATGCACACCAGAATAGGCCTTTTTAGTAAGCAGGACACACCAGAATAGGCCTTTTTAGTAAGCAGAACACACCAGAATAGGCCTTTTTAGTAAGCAGAACACACCAGAATGTGGATTTAATGGCCACATTCCCACACTTATAAAATGCAATTCAATGTGGAAGTATTCAGAATACGTTACTCCGACTGAATATATTACGGAATATGTTACAAATTTATTTTAAATACATTTTTGTGTGTGTGTGCATGTGTGTGTGTGTGCATGTGTGTGTGTGTGTATGTGTGTGTGTGTTTGTGTGTGTGTGCGTGTGTGTGTGTGTGTGTGCAGAAAAGGATCTCAATGAGCTGTGGAACCTGGACTTGATTACTCCCCTGTTCAACCAAACCATCACTGAGGACACTCACAGAGGTAGATATTTACACACACACACACACACACACACACACACAAAGGTAGATATTTACACACACACACACACACACACACACACACACAAAGGGAGACATTTACACACACACACATACTCACAAAGGTAGACATTTATACACACACACACATACTCACAAAGGTAGATATTTACACACACATGTCTTTAGACCTACCTACTTCACACATATTACAAGGCCCTGCTGAAAAAAACAGCCTGACCAGCAAAAGGTGGTTTGCTGGTTGACCAGCTTGTTGACCAGCTTGTTTGACCACCCTATGATGGTTGACCAGCTAGACCAGCAAATCTCTTGCGAAAACATACCTTCAGCTGGTTTACCCACCTAACTGGTTTTAGCTGGTCTTTGCTGGTTTTCTTCCAGCTCTTGCTGGTGTAGCTGGTTAGGCCACCAGCTGGATATGCTGGCGTGACCATCTGAGGAAGCTGGTCATGCTGGTTTGACCAGCCTGTCATGTGGGATACAGCTGGTGCAAGATGGTTATGCTGGTGACCAGCTTGCCAAGCTTGACATTGTTGGTGTAAGATGGTCATGCTGGTTTGACCAACATAAGCTGGCACAGCCAGTTAAACCAGCAGTGTAGACCAGCAACACCAGCTAAAATTACCAGCTTGAGGTGGTATGACAAGCAAAACCAGCTGAATTACCATCGTTAGGTGGGTACCAGCTTAAGGTATGTTTTCGCAAGAGATTTGCTGGTCTAGCTGGTCAACCATCATAGGGTGGTCAAACAAGCTGGTCAACCAGCAAACCACCTTTAGCTGGTCAGGCTGTTTTTTTTCAGCAGGGGTATCTCTGTCTCTCTCTCACACGCACACACACACACATGCAGGTATGTACTGTATCTCTCTCTCACACACACACACACCTGATGATTTCTATAATTACAGAGGCAACATTGGCTTCTCTTCACATCATGACGACGACTGCAACTACCACTACCACCAAGTCCTCACACATTGAGAAACCAGGTAGAACACACACACACACACACACACACTTACACTCACACACACAGACACACTCACACACACACAGACACACACACTCAAACACACACTCAGTTTTGAGCCCCACAATAATCCCTCATCCCCCACATTATTCCTTCCTAGAATTAGCGGTAACGCTTTAGAATTAGAAACCCAATTCCCAAGGAATTACCAGTGCATGAAAATGCAAAAAATATTATGTAAAATATCATACAGAGTAAAAAAACAAATAATGCAAATATAGTTACAATAGTGTTGCTAGGGTAAATATGTTGGTTGTTATGCCAAATTAAGTGGTTGCTATGCTGGTTGCTTGGGTAATCCTGTTGGTTGCTATGGTGGTTGCTAGGTTGACATTATGGTAGTTGCTAGGCTGTTGCTAGGGTATTTGACATGGTTGCTAGGCTGTTGCTAGGGTACTTAAGGTGGTTGCTAGGCTGTTGCTAGGTTAGTTGTGGTGGTTGCTATGCTGGTTGCTAGGTTAAACTCATTGGTTGCGATATTGGTTGCTAGGTTGTAACTGTGGAAGTGGTTGCTAGGCTGTTGCTAGGGTATTTGACATTGTTGCTAGGGTTTTTTACATGGTTGCTAGGCTGTTGCTATGGTACTTGAGGTGGTTGCTAGGCTGTTGCTAGGTTAGTTGTGGTGGTTGCTAGGTTAAACTCATTGGTTGCTATATTGGTTGCTAGGTTGTAACTGTGGAAGTGGTTGCTAGGCTGTTGCTAGGGTAGTTATGGTGGTTGCTATGCTGTTGCTAGGGTACAGGAGGTGGTTGCTAGGCTGTTGCTAGGTTAGTTGTGGTGGCTATATTGGTTGCTAGGTTGTAACTGTGGAAGTGGTTGCTAGGCTGTTGCTAGGGTATTTGGCATGGTTGCTAGGCTGTTGCTAGGGTACTTGAGGTGGTTGCTATGCTGTTGCTAACTTAGTTGTGGTAATTGCTATGCTGATTGCTAGGTTAAACTCATTGGTTCCTATATAGGCTGCTTGGCTGTTGCTAGGGTATTTGATATGGTTGCTAGGCTGTTGCTAGGGTACTTGAGGTGGTTGCTAGGCTGTTGCTAGGTTTTTTGTGGTGGTGCTATGCTGGTTTCTAGGTTAAACTCATTGGTTGCTAGGTTGCAACTGTGGAAGTGGTTGCTATGCTGTTGCTAGGGTATTTGACATGGTTGCTAGGCTGTTGCTATGGTACTTGAGGTGGTTGCTAGGCTGTTGCTAGGTTAGTTGTGCTGGTTGCTATGCTGGTTGCTAGGTTAAACTCATTGGTTGCTATATTGGTTGCTAGGTTGTAACTGTGGAAGTGGTTGCTAGGCTGTTGCTAGGGTATTTGGGATTAGTGTGTGCTTCACCTCACTGTGTGTTCACTGAGTGTTGAGTGTGTTTCACTAATTCACGGATTGGGATAAATGCAGAGACCAAATTTCCCTCACGGGATCAAAAGAGTATATATACTTATACTTCTACTATATAACCGCTGGAGAGGGACTGGTAGAGATGGGCACTCCTGTTCTGGGGGACGCTCCTGGTCTGGTAGAGATGGACACTCCTGTTCTGGTGGAGATGGACACTCCTGTTCTGGTAGAGATGGACACTCCTGGACGCTCCTGGTCTGGTGGAGATGGACACTGCTGGACTCTCCTGTTCTGTATGAGGAACAGCAGAGAGGGAACATGAGCAGAACCTGAGACTCTCTGTAGATTAGCAAGATTACTGTGTAGCTGGGTGAGCGGTTGGGTAACATGTGCTGTGTGTGTGTGGGGGGGTGTGTGGGTGTGTGGGGGGTGTGTATGTGGGGGCTGTGTGAGGGGGTGTAGACAGACAGATCCATGCGTGTGTGTGTGCGTCCAGTTAAGACTCTTGACCCTGCAGGGTGCCCGTGGAGAGTGGAACTGACCCTGAGAGAGGACCTGAAGGAAATCAGCCTATCCCAGGACATGCCCAGAGAGGACCTGAAGGAGAACAGCCTGTCTGTGGGGAAGCTGCAGCCCTGTGTGTTTGAGCTCTGCAAGTTCTACAACCAGTGCCTGTGCAGGGCACACACACACAGCAGGTACACACACGCACACACACACACACATAGCAGGTACACACACACACACACACAGCAGGTACACACACACACACACACACACACAAACAGCAGGTACACACACACATACACGCACACACACAGCAGGTATACACAAACACACACACACACAGTAGGTACATACACACACACAAACACACACGTTCACACACACACACACACACACACAGCAGGTACACAGCCAACCAGTGTCTATAGGAAAAACACCAGTATCTAGAAACATACCAGTATCTATAGGAGTGTGTGTGTGTGTGCGTGTGCAGGCGTGCATGTGTGCATGTGTGTGTGTGTGTGTGTGTGAGAGTGTGTGTGTGTGTGTGTGCGAATGCGTGTGCGTGTGGGTGTGAGTGTGTGTGTGTGTGTGCGTGTGCGCGCGTGTATGTGTGTGGGTGTGTGTGCGTATGAGGGGCCGTTTAGGCCTTAATTCATACTTGGTCTTACACACACTATCATAATCTTGCACATACACCACTATACTCATGCACACTCACTATTATAGTCATTTTACATGTATGTATGAGAGGGTATAGTCGTGTATGTGAGAGAGTATAGTAGTGTATGTGAAGGAGTATAGTAGTAAATGTGAGAGAGTATAATAGTGTGAGAGAGTAAAGAGTATAGTAGTGTATGTGAGAGAGTTTAGTAGTGTATGTGAGAGAGTATAGTCGTATATGTGACAAAAGGAGCTGGTGGCCTAGGCTATTACAATAGAATAGGCACCCCTCATGTCTTTGTAGCCTAATTTGCATTTGGTTTGCAGTAGTAGTTTAATATTTAGTCACATAGGACTTGGCTGATTTTTTCCTCGACCACTAGGTCTACACGAACATTGTTGACAGTGTAGGTCCCGCCCCTTCCTTGATGTTAATTGGCTAGCTGGAGAGAAGTGACATCGACAAACCAATCAGGAACTGAGAAATCAAACTCCTTCCGTTTCATGCAAACTCTCTCACATACACCACTATACTCTCTCACATATACTACTATACTCCTTCACATACACTACTATACTCTCTCACATACACGACTATACCCTCTCATACATACATGTGAAATGACTATAATAGTGAGTGTGCATGAGTATAGTGGTGTATGTGCAAGATTATGATAGTGTGTGTAAGACCAAGTATGAATTAAGGCCTAGACAGCCCCTCATATGTGCGTGCGCACGTGTGTGAGTGTGCGTGTGTGTGTGTTAGGGGTTTCATCAACTAACAGATACTAGTGTGTGTGTGTGTGTGTGTGTGTGTGTGTATGTATCTGCAGGTTTTGTGAGGACAGTCTGGGCTGGTATGAGAAGCACACCCATGAAATCTGCACTCGGGTGAGGAGAGTCGCCTTCTCAAGAAGTGAGTCACACATACACACACACACACACACACACACACAAGCATACAAACACACACACACGTATACACACACACACTCACACACACACACGCATACAAACACACACACACACACCCATATGGTTATGGTTATGGGATTTGGCCAAAGCGACAGACAGATAGATAGATAGATAGATACTTTATTGATCCCCAGGGGAAATTCAAGAATACAATTGACATACAAATAACAACAATACAATAGTTCAATTTAACAGTAAACAGTTTAAAAAGTTGGTAAGACTACATTAAGGAGAATAGCAATAACTAGAAAATGTAATTCTGAGGAATTACCAGTGCATGAAAATGCAAAACATATATTAACATCAAATGCAAAAACAACTTTAATTTGGAAACAGTTGTGAGCAGAAGAAAACAGTTGGCGGGAGTCATAGTTGATAAATTATTTAATAGTGAATTATTATGGCGGCCCGCATCAAATTCAAGTCTCTAACGCTTGCCTACAAAGTAGTCTCCGGCTCTGCTCCCACCTACTTGAATGCCCTCATACAGACTTACACTACCTCCAGACCGCTGCGCTCCTCTGACGAACGACGTCTAGCTCTACCACCGGTACGCTCAAGCCAATCCAAACTTTTCTCATCTGTTGTTCCTCGTTGGTGGAACACACTGCCAGTTCCTACAAGGGCAGGGACATCCTTTTCCACTTTCAAAAAACTCCTGAAGACCCAGCTCTTTAGAGAACATCTACTCTCATAGCAACACTTACAACAAGTCTTACTGATCCTAGCACTCACCAGCCGTTAAACTGACAAGTAACTGTTAAAAACAGCACTCACCGACGCACTTATTCTTACTGTACTCTAATGTTTTTTTAAACTGTCCTAAAATTGTGAGAATTGTTCTAAAACTTACTGTTTACCATGTTGTTAGTCGCTTTGGTTAAAAAGCGTCAGCCAAATGTAATGTAATGTAATTATAGTGAGGACTTTTATTTTGAAACAGTTGTGGGCAGAAGAAACAGTTGAACAGGGTCTGTAGTCTTAAGAGAGCCAGATTGTATGCTTAAAGCCTGAGACAGAGTAGATAGTTTAAAAGTTTAATGTAGCTAGTGCAATGGATGTTGATAGACAGAAAGTTTAATGGATGTTGATAGAGGGTTTAATGGATGGATGAGTGAATGGTTTGAAGAGGATGAATGGATAGAAAGTTGGATGGAATGTGCCTTATATCCTTGTAGAATGGAGAGACACAGAGAGAGTTGGCCTAGTTCAACAGAAAGCAGTTGATACAGGTGCAAATCAGTTTAATTAGCCCATTGTGATGTCATAGTGCCAATGCAACGTCTATGGGGAAAATAAGCTTGATTTATGTTCTCAAAAAGTATAAAGTTTACAAAAAACGAAAAATACATTCCTCAAGTGTCCTTTTCAAGACCTACGTTACAAAGTTTGAACAAAGTTTCTATGTGAAACGATTGAACGTTGATTGATAGACGTAAGCACATTGAATGACCTCTGTGTATGAAATGTGCTATATAAATAAACTTGACTTGACTTGACTTGACTTGACTTGAAGCTTGAAGAAGAAGACTACGGATAACAGAACCGTGCGTTTTCATGCACTGTAATAAACAACAATTTCAATTAAATCAATAGCCTAATGAAAATAAACAAAAACAAAAACAAATGCTATAATATACGTAAGGGATAATGTATAGAACGCCGGTCATTACTGGGAAAATAAGTCCTGACAGGGCGAACCGGACCCCGACGCGCAGCGGAGGGGTCTTGTTCCGCCCTGAAGGGACTTATTTTCACAGTAATGACCGGCGTTCTATACATTATCCCGCTTATTACACGGCTACTTGCCAAAACGAAATAATAAACTCCC
The DNA here is from genome assembly GCF_018492685.1 of Alosa sapidissima. NCBI lineage: Eukaryota > Metazoa > Chordata > Actinopteri > Clupeiformes > Clupeidae > Alosa > Alosa sapidissima. Next base: position 31,735,285 of record NC_055975.1, read on the forward strand.
CACGATATGACTTTAGCCTAGCCTATTTGTTACCGTTCATCGTGGCATTTGCTGAGAAACAAATAGTTTGCATCAACACATGCTGAACTTGAATCAAACATTCTTTAGAACACAGCTGATCAACCGTCTGCTTTCACTTTTGAATGAAGTTCCAGTCCTTGCGTAGTGATATGGAAGACGTATCAGAAGCACAAAACCCGTTGCCATTGACAGCGGTAATTATATGTTTGCAGCGGTAATTACATGAATATATTTTACCATAGAACTTTGGGAAATCCCATTCAAGCCAATGGAGCGTTCTACTTGTCTTGTGAAGAGCCGTGTAATAAAAACCATTAACGCATAAGAAACCTAATGAAAATAAACAAATACTATAATCAGGGGCGTAGATTTGCGTGGGGACCGAAGGACGTGTCCACACCAATGTCACATTACGACTGAAATGTCCCCACCAATATTCAGGTTGAAATGGGGAAAAAGGTGCTCACATGCGCTACACAAAGAGTTAAATAATGTCTCACTTCAGTGCTGCGGATCATCTCTTACAGATCTTGTAGCCTATAAGCAGAACCCGTCTACGGAGAGCCTGGCCACTCCGTATTAAGTCCCATTGTACCGAATTTTGGATGCAGTTCCACCAGAGTTCCACTGGGGGCGATCGCCATGAGTGCAGAATGAATGGGAGTCAATGGAGCTAGATGGCTAAATTTGTCTCTTTCAACTGATTGTCGTTGACAAATCTCAGATTTGATTGTAGTTTGTATAACTTCAACATGGGTTATAGGTCAAAAGTTGAATAAACGAGTACTTATGTCCTTTTGATTTCTTACAGGTTGGGTCATTGTTGCACATAACACGCTAGCAATGTGCTAATGAATGACGTCATTGACACATTTTAAAGGCTTTTTAGAACAATTAAGTGACTTTAAAAAATATAATACTCAACCAAGTGTATTTTCTTTGCCTCCCCTTTCGAATACAATACTCAAATTACTTGAAAAAAAATTATATCCCGAGAAAAGTGGATTTTGAGGGGTACAGCTCCATAGACCTCCATGCATTCTGCACTCGTGGACAAGCGCCCTCATGTGGAACCACAGAAGGAACTGCAACCAGTTCAGAAACCGAGAGTTTTCCGAGAGTGGCAGTTCTCCCCTTATTAGACATTCTCTGCTATAAGGGTAAATCGCGCTGATTTGAAGTTACCTATAATAACTACCAGTGAGCCGCAGTCTCCTGCGCAGCATGGCACAGCGCTTCAGCTTCACTTCACTACAAGGCATATGAAGTGCGTCCAAATTCACCCATTCTTCTCTGTTGAACTCCTGGAGAAGTAGGCTACTCATCACACATGTCACACGATAGAGCCTTTTCTCAGCTTTTAAACGGTGCTAGCTAGCCACTATTTTCTGTGATAAACAGTTCGCGAGAAAAGTTCTCTGCGCCCATCTCCACATCCATTTGTCTCGGTGGAATATCGGAGGCCTACACACTCTTCACGCAACACATGACAAACCATATATCAGAATAAACAGCAGACCTTACCGAACACAAAGGTGTAGGGTGGTGGTAGTGTAGTGGTTAAGGAGCTGGGCTAGCGTGCAGTAGCCTGAAAGTTGCCGGTTCAATTCCCGGCTTCCACCGTTGTGCCCTTGAGCAAGGCACTTAACCCCAAGTTGCTCCGGGGACAATGTGATCCCTTGTAATATAGCTGACATATATAAGTCACTTTGGTCAAGAAGTGTCTGCTAAATGTAATGTAATGTAATGTAATGTGTAATGCCCGTGTATTAGCTGTTCCAGAGTAATTCGGTTTTTAAATAAATTGTAGCAAAATTAAACATGGTCTTTCGGCTTTAAGCATTTCTTAAAACTGAGCTGTGCTTACATCGCCTAGATATCTGTAATTATTAGAATCAGAGAATATACAGGCAGCTCACGGTTAAGAGTTTGTGAATGTAGCCTTAATGATTTCTTTTCACAAAATGCTAAGCATGCATACACGTTTCTTAAAACTGAGCTGTGCTTAAATGGGTCAATGCATGATTTCATAACAGACCAAATAGAAAATAAATGTTAAATGTTAAATATACCCTACATATCTGTACATATAAAAGTTATCATGGATAGTAGTTGGACAGTAGCCTACATATCTGTACGTATAAAAATTATCATGGATAGTAGTTGGACAGTAGCCTACGTATCTGTACGTATACAAATTATCATGGATAGTAGTTGGACAGTAGCCTACGTATCTGTACATATAAAAATTATCATGGATAGTAGTTGGACAGTAGCCTACGTATCTGTACATATAAAAATGATCATGGATAGTAGTTGGACAGTACATTTTAATCATGGATAGTAGTTGGACAGCACATTTTAATCATGGATAGTAGTTGGACAGTACATTTTAATCATGGATAGTAGTTGGACAGTAGCACATTTTAAGCATTTTATATATCTATAGTGGCTGGTGAACGAGTTGAGTGGCTTTTTTTCGGGGGGGGGTAGTAGGTAGTGTCCCCACCAAAGCTCAGACCAAACCTACGCCCTTGACTATATAATATACAAACCATAAGAAACCCTTAATAAACTAAGTGCATGTTGAACATATATGCCTCTAGACATAAATAATAATCTTTTTTTTTTATCTTTTTAACATACTTATGAAAAATGGCATATCAAATTATTCATACCCTTTTTAAATAATCAATGGAAACATCTTTATTTGTTATCAAAGCTCTCAAAATGGTTCTTATAATATCTAACAAGCCTCTCCATGTCTCTACAATGATTGTAGACCGCACCTTTTTAGCAGCAATCTGGGTTTTGAGGCAGGAACGATTATTTGCCATCACTTTGGCCTTGTGCTCACTTTTTTGACGGATTGAGGTCTGGTCTGGCAGAAATGTCTATACATTTTTCTTAAGTCCTTTTTGGAGACTCCAAAAGGACACTTGGTTACCAAACTATATAACCAGAATCAAACATCTCTAACTTGAGAACCCCTTTGCCTACAAATGAAATATTGGCCTCTAATGAAAGCACATTGGGGGTTGCTAGTATTTGGACTTGGATGTCGGTGAATCAGGAATACAATAAAAGAAGCAGAATCACAATAATCATCATTTATTTTCCATTCCGCCTATAACATGTTGATAATAAAAGGCCCAAAAAAGTGTAAATGTGTAAAAAGGGGAGAGGGGAGCATGGAGACCGTCTGGAGTGTAGAGAGAGGAGAGGAGAGAGAGGAGAGGAGAGAGGAGAGGGGAGGGGAGAGAGAGGAGAGGGGAGAGAGAGGAGAGGAGAGGGGAGAGAGGAGAGGAGAGGGGAGAGAGAGGAGAGGAGAGAGAGAGGAGAGGAGAGGGGAGAGAGGAGAGGAGAGGGGAGAGAGAGGAGAGGGGAGAGAGAGGAGAGGAGAGGGGAGAGAGGGGAGAGAGAGAGAGAGGAGAGGGGAGAGAGAGGAGAGGAGAGAGAGAGGAGAGAGAGAGAGGAGAGGGGAGAGAGGGGAGAGAGAGGAGAGGAGAGGAGAGGGGAGAGAGAGGAGAGGGGAGAGGGGAGAGAGAGAGGAGAGGAGAGGGGAGAGAGGAGAGGAGAGGGGAGAGGGGAGAGAGAGAGGAGAGGAGAGGGGAGAGAGGAGAGGAGAGGGGAGAGAGAGGAGAGGGGAGAGAGAGGAGAGGAGAGGGGAGAGAGGGGAGAGAGAGAGAGAGAGAGGAGAGGGGAGAGAGAGGAGAGGGGAGAGAGAGGAGAGGAGAGAGAGAGGAGAGGAGAGGGGAGAGAGGGAGAGGAGAGGGGAGAGAGAGGAGAGGGGAGAGAGAGAGGAGAGGAGAGGGGAGAGAGGAGAGGAGAGGGGAGAGAGAGGAGAGGGGAGAGAGAGGAGAGGAGAGGGGAGAGAGAGGAGAGTGGAGAGAGAGAGGAGAGGAGAGTGAGTAGAGTGGAGAGAGAGAGAGGAGAGGAGAGAGAGAGGAGAGTGGAGAGAGAGAGGAGAGGAGAGTGAGTAGAGTGGAGAGAGAGAGAGGAGAGAGAGTAGAGTGGAGAGAGAGAGAGGAGAGTGAGTAGAGTGGAGAGAGAGAGAGGAGAGAGAGAGGAGAGGAGAGTGAGTAGAGTGGAGAGAGAGAGAGAGGAGAGAGAGTAGAGTGGAGAGAGAGAGAGGAGAGAGGAGAGAGAGTAGAGTGGAGAGAGAGAGAGGAGAGTGAGTAGAGTGGAGAGAGAGAGAGGAGAGTGAGTAGAGTGGAGAGAGAGAGAGAGGAGAGAGGAGAGAGAGAGGAGAGGAGAGTGAGTAGAGTGGAGAGAGAGAGAGAGGAGAGAGAGGAGAGAGAGTAGAGTGGAGAGAGAGAGAGGAGAGAGAGTAGAGTGGAGAGAGAGAGAGGAGAGTGAGTAGAGTGGAGAGAGAGAGAGAGAGAGAGGAGAGAGAGTAGAGTGGAGAGAGAGAGAGGAGAGTGAGTAGAGTGGAGAGAGAGAGAGGAGAGTGAGTAGAGTGGAGAGAGAGTAGAGAGGAGAGAGGAGGGAGAGAGGAGAGAGAGAGTAGAGTGGAGAGAGAGAGAGGAGAGTGAGTAGAGTGGAGAGAGAGAGAGGAGAGTGAGTAGAGTGGAGAGAGAGTGGAGAGAGAGAGAGAGAGAGAGAGAGGAGAGAGGAGAGAGAGTCTGGAGTGCAGAGAGGAGGATGGAGCTCTCGGTCTTTTTCTTACCAGACACGTCTCTGAGACTCAAACTCAAGTGGGAACTGGGTGAATACACTGCAGTACAGCCTGGGCATGTGAATACACTGCAGTACAGCCTGTGCATGTGAATACACTGCAGTACAGCCTGGGCATGTGAATACACTGCAGTACAGCCTGGGCATGCGAATACACTGCAGTACAGCCTGTGCATGCGAATACACTGCAGTACAAACAAACGCTGAGTGCGTGAAACTCTACCAAACTTGCGCACGTTGGGTGCGCTTAAAAAGGTTTGTTTATCGACAACCAAGCGTGATGCCGTAGTGTTAAACACCGTTGGAAACCTCAGACTATTGGCTAAAAAGATCTCACCTTCATGTCACTGGACATTTCCAATGGCTCGAACTGCCGTCAATCAAAGCGAAACCGATCTCATTTCCATAGCTTGTCCTCATTGGCTTTCAAGACAGTTTTCTCTGCATCCTAGGCACCGATTGGCTGTTGAGGGGTGTCGATCGACGCAAGAGAGTTTCACGAACGTCAACATTGGGTCAGATGTACGCCTAAATACATGTGGGAGTCGTAGCTAGCTATACTTTAGCTGAGTAGCTAACCGAGCTAACCGCTGACATTATTACAGCTGTGAGCAACCCTATGTGAGTGGTCTTGAATGAATCCTGGCAGGCGCGTAGCAAGCGTAGGGGATGT
>NC_055975.1:31748155-31810655 GCF_018492685.1 Alosa sapidissima
TGTGGTGATTGATGTGTAGTATGGATGTGGTGATGGATGTGTAGTAGTATGGATGTGGTGATGGATGTGTAGTATGGATGTGGTGATGGATGTGTAGTATGGATGTGTAGTATGGATGTGGTGATGGATGTGGTGATGGATGTGTAGTAGTATGGATGTGGTGATGGATGTGTAGTAGTATGGATGTGGTGATGGATGTGTAGTATGGATGTGTAGTATGGATGTGGTGATGGATGTGTAGTATGGATGTGGTGATGGATGTGTAGGATGGATGTGGTGATGGATGTGTAGTATGTATGTGTAGTATGGATGTGTAGTATGGATGTGTGCTCTGCCTCACTAAGGGACCACAATAGAAGGTAACCTCAGGGCTTTATTGGGTTATCCTGTCTTTTTATGGTTCTAATGTGCAAAGCTGTAAAATCAATCAATCAATTTAACCACAACAGGACTTATTTCGGCCACAACAGGAGTCATATTTATTTGGTGTGGCCCCCAAAAGACCCAGTGGGTTCCTATCTGGCCCGTTTGGGATGGAAGTTGATTAGCCCTGGATTGATTGATTAATCTGATTTCTGTTCTTATTGGCTCATGTGTCTGATTGATTGATTAATTGATTGGTTAATTAATCAATTGAACAATTAGTTGATTGATTTATTGATTGGTTAATTGATTGATTGGTTAATTGATTGATTGGCTGATTGGTTGATTGATCTGATTTCTGCTCTAAGTCGCGGATGCATCTGACTGGTGTGAGGGAGCATTCTGTGATTGCGACCAATCTGCTATCAGCTGCTTCGCTAATACCTCCTTCCAGCCTGACCTGCACAACCACTGCCCAGGTACACACACACACACACACACACACACACACACACACACACATATCAGGGCTCCAGAGTGCGACCAATTTGGTCGCATTCGCAATTTTTTAAGGGTGCGACTAAAATTTTTCCTGGGTTGCACTGGTGCACCTAATGTCATAAGGTTGAGCGCCTAGACGTTATGGCGGCCTTACATTGTACGATTTTGGTAACTAAATTTCCAAAGTCGGACAGAAATCATGGGAGTTGTACTGGAATTGTGGCACTCTCCCGTCAACTAGATCGTTAAGCGTAAGGTGCCAATCTTAGCGGTTTTAAGTCAGTCGGAGTCAGTCCTTTTCTAGTTTTGTCGTTATGACAATATCAAACATGTTTGATATTATCGCAAGTCTTTCTAGTCGTGGCTCATGCAAATAGTGATGTGAACTATGAAAACCAATAGTGACCTCTCTCCAACACCAAACAGGAAGGGGCAAAGTAGGCGACAGCTGTAGCTTATATGATTATTTGTTATTCTTATAATATTGGTCATTTCTTATACATATTTAGTCGGCTCTTCCATTTGACAGAACAACTCTATATCGGTTAGGGATGTCACGCATGAAACAATGCTGCAGAAACACGAAAATACGACTTTGAGTTTAGTAGGCTATCATTTCAATTCCTGTTTATCAATTGCACGATGGGTAATAATTTAAAGTAATCTAGTTGCAGTCTTGTAAATAGTGACCCTGCAAGATCCCTAGCCATTGCAAAATCATAGTCTGTGACTTAAAACTAGAGATGCACCGATATGGAATTTTAGGGCCAATAACGATAACCGATATTTATTGGTTTGTTGTGGCCGATACCGATACGATAACCGATAATATTACTCTTGGAAAAAAAATTGTGAAAAGTGATTTGGGGAAAGCATTTAATGAGCATAATTTTATTGCAGTAATTTTACCTACCACCAAATGATGGACAGAACTCATAATAGTCCTCAATAGTACGGCAGTCAACAACATAACAGTAGCCTAGCCCTACAGTATGTGTGGCTCCTTTAAGTGAAACTGACGTCAGTGAATTGCGAGTGAGTGGCTAGAGAGTTTGAATCGTTTTCATTTAGGACTAAACTCTCATAAACGGCTCAGCTTGGAATAAGCTACAGTATAGCGACCAAATCAGAGTTTGTGAGGGAAACTTAGGTTTAGTTTCAACTGCGGGTAACTGAATAAAGCTGCAACTCCTCACTGTATCTTATGTCCGTCTACTCTGTTGCGCACAACCTGCTACAGCTGAAATGAAAGGCGTTAGCCCCGAAGGTTTTAATAACTTATTATGATGACCTGTCTGGAACTGAAGCACGAATGGTTAGCATATTTCTAGGTAATAATACAAAACCCAAGCTAAAGTAATGCAAATATAATACTAAAACACAACTTAGAACTAGGCCTACTTATGTACTCATCCCACTAACGAGTTTGTTTATTTGTTTCTCCGACCAGCGCGGTAACAGGGTACCCCCAGAATTGTCAGACCTAAATTTAAGACTTTTTAAGACCTTTTTAATACCACTTCAGATGAAATTTAATACCTACATCGCACCCATTCGGATAGAATAAATAATATTAAAGGTAAGATTATACCTCAAATAATTACTATTTACAAGTGTTTGAACATGCCAACATGAACATGACAGCAGTGCAGTGGCAACGCAAAGATTTGTCGCAGTAGTAACGTGAATGAGGCTACGTTTATACGGTGACGATGAAAAGAGAAGACGCAGAAGTGGCGTCTCGTCTTTTTTATTCGCGTTTAGACGAGCATTCTCTGGGGAAATCTTTGTTTATATGAAGACGCAAGAGTATGTGATATTCGATTGGATATGCATTCCAGACCGCTGGGTGGTGGTGTGATAGAACCCCGGTACGTCACGCGCAGACATTCTAATTTGACAGTTTAGCCAGAGAGGTAATCAAGGATCTTTGGTTTAGCCGTTTAGACGGAGATGCAACCCGGGTCGTCTTCAAAACTCTACACTCTGGAAGGAGTCTTCAGATTTTTGCGTCTTCAAGCCCCGATGGCGGGGTCGCCGTGTAAACGAAAGGCACTTATGATAAAATATTTTGTCGTCTTCCTTCGCAATCGTTCTCGTATAAACGGCCCCTGAATGTCCTGCTTCATGGACAAATTTACACGGAATAGAACCTAGTTGATTTCAGGGATTAAAGTGAAAAAAAAATTTCAGGCCATAAGTCATACATTGTTCATATCTACCTATAGAGATAGCACCCCTTTTGCAGTCGTGACCTATTGGTTTTTAATTAAAAGATGCAAACAGCAAAGTAAAGCACCAAATAAACACCAAAACGAGGCTACAGGGTACTCTTAAGTTACTATATAATAAATGCCACCTACAGGTGAATGCATAGAACATAACAATCCTATGGTTTATGTACCCTGTAGCCTCGTTTTAGCCGCCAATGGCCGCCATGTGAATAAGGCGAATTGAGAGTGTTCTTGATTGAGATTGAGTTTTCCTGATGAACAAAACAATATTTCAATACCATCCCTGACCATTGCTGATTAGCCATTGCTGTTCTTTTCTACTGCAGCAATATTGTAGCAAGGCTTTAACTTACACTCTTATTTAATTACTTCAGGCCAAAAGTATTTAAAGGGGAGATTTTTTTTCTTGTTAATATGAAATTCAACACCAAGTAAAATCTATAAAATCAAAGTTTGCAAGACTTCACATTTCCTCATCAAAGTAACGAATCAGAACAGTCTAGATATTGTTCATATTTCCATTTGTTGCCTCATCCGCATTTAATGAAAACATGGTAATTTTGAGTTTTACAGACAACTCAGTTTTCCAATGAGCAGCAATACTGTGTGTGCTCATGCAACAGGTCTGCGCATCTGATAACGACAATCTGGAGAGGGCGCTTTTGTCTTCAGCAACAGATTGTATAAGGTTGACAAGAGATTGCGATATGGTGAGGGACAGGTCGTGTTGCGCTATGAAAGAACATGCGTAGCCTACTTAGCGCAAAAACGGTCAGCCATAGATAAACGTACACAAATCATGACGCTAATATGCGAGGTTCTGGTAGGCCTACTGGTTATGGTTTTGTGCTATACATTAATAATAGCAAAGTTTTAAGTTGACTATTTTAATTGCATGGTTATTTTTTGTCAACATACGCTCACAACCTACTGTCGTAAGAGGCCTAAGCAAAATAGGCTACAAGGCTGTCTGTGCGTCATAAAAGACTGACCCCCCTTACTCAACATAAAATAATAATGTTGCGAACTGTTCACGCTCTGAAGTGAACACGCTCAGTCAAAACCTTCCGTCGCAAATTGTGAAAAACATTGTTGTACATGTCATAACAGACGGGAGGCATAGGCTACGGTTTATATTGCGTCGCTTTACACATAATGTTAGTTCCATTGATTAAAAACTGTAACAATAATAGTACATCGGGTGGCATAGCAGGCTATCTGTTCAAGTCATAGGTGACACCCAAAATGAATGACCTCCCCTGACAAGAGTTCGCGATAGTAAGAAATTGTCTACATTGATGCATGGAAAGAACACAGAGTTCGCACATAGAGCTCACAATAGCATATCCAAAAAAGTTAAACGGATTGGGCAACCTCATCAGCTGTCTCGATTGTGTCACTATAATCCAACTTTTAGACCGTCCCCCAGACTGTTCTTTTTTTTTTTTAAGCAACTGCCCCAGGCCAATGAGACAAGCGTGTAGCTACAACATAAACAAAGCGAATCTCATGGCTGACGTATCTTCTTGAGCGATCGAGACACAGAAAGTTCTCAAGAACACTATTAGGTCTTTAAACATCTACCATCACACACATTCATTCATCGGACCTAATATTTGTAGTTGCCTTCAAAAAAGGAAAAGAAAAGGTGATAGACCCCCCTCCTATTTTTTTTTCTCACCGGATCTGCATCGATCTCAAATATGACATTTCTAAAATCAAATTGACGGAAATCCGTCGTACAACGGAGAACTTTAATCCTTGTTTTACGCTACGTGAGGATATTAGACTAAATCTACTGATCATTTGAAAAATTAAGGCCTCCGTGAAAAAATTCCAGACTTTGAGGTGAAATTCAATACTTTTTAAGGCCTTAATTTAGGAAAATGAAATGTAATACTTTTTAATACTTTTAAGACTCCGCGGGTACCCTGGGTAAAGTGCAAACACACCAGCACAAGACGGCTCTAGATAGGGCTGAGCTCCGCTCTGTTAAGGTTAAATGGCGGATCATTCACGAGAGGATTTTGAGATGCACAGATTCCCAAATGAACGCATATCCACAGATTTTGTTAGAGTGGTGAAATACATTCACACCGCTGACATTATATTGAGGAAAAAGTATAGCCAACCAAGCTCAAGTAGGCTAGCTCAGTGTAGCCAGAAGGACCTTACGTAGGCCTATATTAGGACTTTAAAAAATATCGGCGCAAATTATCGGCCAGAATTCTATTATCGGACCGATAATAATATTTTCATTTTTTCACTTATCGGCTAATAATATATCGGCAGCCGATATATCGTGCATCCCTACTTAAAACTCTACTACTTGTCTTTAGATGTGAGAGGGTCTGAGACTGTAGTCTTTCAAAAATCTTTTCCAAATCTTTGCAAATCTTTCCAAAGTCTGTCAGTGTAAGTAAGGAGGGCTTTACTCGCATTTGCTGTCTCTCCATGAACTAAGCGGTTGTTATAGTTTGACTAGTAAGTGCAAAAGTATCGGAATACCCTGAAATTAGTAACCTCACAATACATAATTGTATTAGTATCGATATAGCCTACGTTTAAGAATGACAGTCGTGCGCTTCCCGTAGCCTATGTGTCTTTTCTCCTCATACGCACACAGCTGTCGTGATCCAAGCGAGTAGCGATGTTGATTTTGACCTGCACCTCTCAAGTTTGTGTTGCCTAGGCTATGGAATTTAGTTAATTTAGGCCTACTGTTGAGTTTTCCGAAATAGGCTACACAACCTATAGGCAAACGTTTACATCTTGAGAGAGTTCCTTCTAGGTAACTGTTAGCTCAAGTCAGGGTTTCCGTTGTCCGGTAATTACCGGACATTGGCCGGAAAAACAAAATGAAATGTCCGACAAAATTAAATCTCTCCGGTCAAATTGTCCGATTGAAATTGGCTAATAATCCCGTCCCCTAACACAATCTGAATTTGACAATAAGCCTTAATATGTAAGCCTATATTATACGTCCTCTGGCTATGTTTTTAAATGAACAGGCTCTACCGTTTGAAAAGTAAGCTATTAAACAACACGCATAGCCTATGCTACATTTCAAATAGGAAGCGCACGCTTAAAACATCCATGTTAAACAACGAACAAATGAGTGAGGCGGTTCAAACATGGCCAGGCCCAGGCAGACTAGCCTTAAAAGTTTTTTCAGAGGCCAGACGCGATGGATGATGATAAATTGGTAACGTCTGAAGCCTCAGATGTCTGGTCAACTCCACCACCACCAGATAAAAAGCAGAAGTGTCGGGCATATCTGTCGGAATCAGTGACATTGGAAGTGGAGTTGCGGGGGGTGCGGCTGCTCCAAGGCACTGTCATTCTCCGTGTACACTGGACATGCAAAGTGTTCTTTACCCAAAGCATACAGTAGGCCTATGCGTTCTCTGTCTATGATCTGCAGGGTTAGGGCCTCCTCGACGAGGAGATTACTGGTCCGCGGATAATTTCTGGAACAATTCAACTGTATCATTGAACCGCGGCCGAAAGAGAAAGAAACTAAACATTTCCCAGAATAGGAAACATTTCCTAATTTATTGTTATCAAATAAAGAGGCATAGCATTAGGGGGTAGTGGTGTGAGCGTTCATTCTTGTCTGTGTGCATCTGTTTAAGTTAAAACAGTCACCACTGGAAATAACGTGGGTAGCAGCAACAAACAACGTAGCCTTTTTAAAACAACGAACAAAGCGGACTCTTGCTGTCCATGAAAAGATACTGGCTAGGTCTTGTTAGGCATGTTTAAGTTAGGCTAATGAACATGATGCATTCTATACAGCCTGATTATGTTATTCTTTAAGCTACATAGCCTGTCTTCAGTTTTCCTCAATTTGACTAATTAAGAAGGGATAATAGGATATTTGACCGGCATATCATCAAAATGTCCGGAAAACGAAACCTCTGCCGGTCACTTTGACCGGCACCATTTTTTTCTAGCGGAAACTCTGGCTCACGTGTCATGTCTATCCTTAATGTAGTGATGATTTTAACAAAATCATAGAAATTAACATTGCAAGACACTTATCTCTTCTATGATCCCATACATATTTTCTTTGACTTGTTAGTTTTTTGAACATTTATTTTATCAAATGACATAGAAAACATAATGAATTGCATCCATATATCCTTGGATGATGCGCGACTATTTCCCTCTAGTCTAAAACCATTAGAATGAAAGCTACTATGACGTTCCTCTTAAAGTGACAGGCACTCATTTAGACCTACACACCACCACTGTAATAACATTGACACTGATGTGAATGATCACAGTATTCAATATTACTGATGTCGTCAAGGTGGTGGAGGCCAATCAAATCAAGACTCATTCCTGGTCCATGCTCTGACAACAGCTCATACACGGAATGTATATGGAGAGCAATAAAAAGGGGACCTTGTAATTGTGACGTTAAAGGTGCCGCGATGAAAAATTTGGGTGCACCTAAATTTTGTGCTGGTTCACCTAAATAAAAAAGTTAGGCGCACCAGTGCAACCAATGCAACAAGTTAGTCTGGAGCTCTGCATACACACACACACAAACATTTATCTAAGAAGTTCTTAAGTGGGAAAACAAACAACTTTTTTCTTAGGAATCTAAAGATTTATCTTAAGACAATAAGTATAAGTATATATACTTTTTTGATCCCGTGAGGGAAATTTAGTCTCTGCCCAATCCGTGAATTAGTGAAACACACACAGCACACAGTGAACACACAGTGAGGTGAAGCACACAGTGAGCTGCCTGCATCGCAGCGGTGCTCGGGGAGTAGTGAGGGGTTAGGTGCCTTGCTCAAGGGCACTTCAGCCGTGCCTACTGGTCGGAGTTCGAACCGGCAACCCTCCAGTTACAGGTCCGAAGTGCTAACCAGTAGGCCACGGCTGCCCACAAATACTTATACTTATTAACACTCTGAGTGGTTCAGTAATCAGTTAGGTGTGCTAGCAATAATTAACACTCTGAGGAGTTAGTTAGGTATGTTAGCAACAGTGTTAGGAACGTTACTTTAAAAAAGTAATTAGTTATAGTTACTACTTGTTCCAAAAAGTAACTGAGTTAGTAACTGAATTACTCTATGATAAGAGTAACTCATTACCAGGGAAAGTAACTATTTGTGTTACTATTACAAAAAAAAGTTGCTATATGTCAAAGAATTTGGATTTTTTTAGCAGTTTTGAGCAGCCAGTTGAAATGAGTAGAACAGACAAGTGTTTGTAGGCTACATAACTTTCGATATTTATTAGATAGATAGATAGATAGATAGATAGATAGATACTTTATTGATCCCCAAGGGGAAATTCAAGATACTGCACATCGACAGACCTACGGTTGACTTCAGCCTGTGTCATAGGTTTTTGTTGTGAGGCAGAAAGATCTAGCTTTTGCTGCTTGGAGGACTTTGCTCCGAGTCCTTCTTTTCTAGTGGATGGCGAGCTATCATCTGTGGTGAAGGTATCAGTGTTTTTGGCCACTAGCTTTAGATGCGTGTGTGAGATGCTTCATTAAATTAGAGTTGCTTACAACGTATGTCGACAAAGTCTTCGCTCCTGGACATAATCTACACATTACATGCACGTTCTTGCCCTGATGAATTTGAAGTAGTGCTCTCCACCTTGAAAATGCCAACTTTCCGGATTGCTCCTGACCTCTGCTGTTTCATCGAATCTCTATTTTAGCTGTTGCGTGTGTGTGTGGCACATGTGCTGGCAAGTGTGTAAAAACACTGGCTCTGATTGGCTATCATGAAACATGACTCTGCCTTAGCCAATCATAATCGATTACGTTGTTATTAACCCACCTCCTCACTAGCTGTGAGCCAGGGTGCGTTCGGATTACACAGTTTATTCAATCAATCCATAGTAATGCACCGCATTTAACGTCCAGTAACGTTAACGGCGTTGTAACGATGGGAAAAGTAATTAGTTAGATTACCCTGTTAGTGAAAAAATAACGTTGTTATCTAACGCCATTCTTTTAAGCGGCGTTATTCCAAACAATGGATAGCAATAATTAACACTCTGAGTGGTTCAGTAAAGGAGTTAGTTAGGTGTGTTCGCAATAATTAACACTTTGAGTGGTTCAGTAATCAGTTAGGTATGTCACCAATAATCAACACTCTGAGTGGTTCAGTAAAGGAGTTAGTATGTTAGCAATAATTAACACTTTGAGTGGTTCAGTAATCAGTTAGGTGTGTTAGCAGTAATTAAAACTCTGAGTAGTTCAGTAATGGGTTATTGTGTTAGGTCTGTTAACAGTTATTAACACAAAGTGGTTAAGTAATGGGTTAGTTAGGTGAGTTATCAGTAATTAACACTGAGAGGTTCATTAATGAGTTAGTGTTAGTTAGGTGCGTTAGCAGTAATTAAGAAGCTAAGTGGTTAAGTTATGGGTAAGTTAGGTGAGTTAGCAATAATTAAGAAGCTAAGTGGTTAAGTAATGGGTAAGTTAGGTGAGTTAGCAATAATTAAGAAGCTAAGTGGTTAAGTAATGGGTAAGTTAGGTGAGGCACATATAATAATGAAAAAATAAGAGCAGCAAAATTTGGTTGAAATTGTGCATAGACAGTCAATAAAATACTAGTGCAAAGTCAGGCCAATAAAAGGCTTGGGTAGTTCTGTTTGACCTAAGTAAGAAAGAAAGTGGCATAGTGGTGCAAGTTATGTAAGAGCAGCAGAAGTGTTGTGTTTTCAGGACAACAACAACAAGTTGTAAAGTGTACAAGTGTGCAAGTGGAGTAATACAGGCGGCCATTGTGGGTCCAATGTCCAGGATGTTATGTAGCTGAGGGTGGAGGGTGGAATTAAGAAGCTAAGTGGTTAAGTAATGGGTAAGTTAGGTGTGTTAGCAATAATTAAGAAGCTAAGTGGTTAATTAAGTAGTTAAGTAATGGGTAAATTGGGTAAGTTAGCAATAATTAAGAAGCTAAGTGGTTAAGTAATGGGTAAGTTAGGTGAGTTAGCAATAATTAAGAAGCTAAGTGGTTAATCAAGTAATGGGTAAGTTTGGTGAGTTAGCAATAATTAAGAAGCTAAGTGGTTAATCAAGTAATGGGTAAGTTAGGTGAGTTAGCAATAATTAAGAAGCTAAGTGGTTAAGTAATGGGTAAGTTAGGTGAGTTAGCAATAATTAAGAAGCTAAGTGGTTAATCAAGTAATGGGTAAGTCAGGTGAGTTAGCAATAATTAAGAAGCTAAGTGGTTAAGTAAGTAATGGGTAAGTTAGGTGAGTTAGCAATAATTAAGAAGCTAAGTGGTTAAGTAATGGGTAAGTTAGGTGAGTTAGCAATAATTAAGAAGCTAAGTGGTTAAGTAATGGGTAGGTTAGGTGAGTTAGCAATAATTAAGAAGCTAAGTGGTTAAGTAATGGGTAAGTTAGGTGAGTTAGCAATAATTAAGAAGCTAAGTGGTTAAGTAAGTAATGGGTAAGTCAGGTTCAGTAGGAGTGGAGTTAAGATTGAAGAGTGGTGACATCATGAGCTAAAGAAAATATCCTCTCCTCTCTTTCTCACAGCTCATTTGGTGGATAGAGGGGCTTCAAACACAACAGGTAGAACACACAAACAAATAGAGACTTGGCACCTTGCCCTGTTAGCAAGATACAAGACAAACCAACACAAATATTTATTACTACACTTGTGTGTGTGTGTGTTAGGAGTGTGCAAATCACCATGATGCACATCTAGATCAGTGTTGCCAAGTCCGCTCATCTGGGTGCATGAGTTTAGCGCTTGGGTCGCTTGTTTTGGGCTTGGGAAGCTTGTTTTGGGCTTGTTTTTTTTGTGCGTGAGTGCTTTGGTTGCTTGTTTTGGGCTTGGGTCACTTATTTTAGGCTTGGGTCGCTTGTTTTGGGCTTGTTTTCAGAAACATAGTTGTTTGTTTTTCTCCCGAGATCTGGCAACACTAATCTAGATGTATGAGCTGCGATGCGGTTCGGTGCAATGCAAATCAGGAACTACACATTTTAATACACAATGATTCAGTGGGATGTTATTCAACTCAATGTCATACAATGTAATAGGGCCTAAGACACAATACAGTTCTTAACGTTTGTTTAAAGTGGACATTTCTACATTTACTTGTATTCATTTGGCAGACGCTTTTATCCATCTAACATGACTCTGTGACTGTTTAATCGTAACATGACTCTGTGACTGTTTAGCCGTAACATGACTCTGTGTGACCGTTTAGCCGTAATATGACTCTGTAACTGTTTAACCGCCATGTAACATGACTCTGATGTGACTGTTTAGCTGCCATGTAACATGACTCTGTGACTGTTTAGCCGTAACATGACTCTGATGTGACTGTTTAGCTGTAACATGACTTTGTGTGACAGTTTAGCCACCATGTAACATGACTATGTGACTGTTTAGTCGTAACATGACTCTGTGACTGTTTAGTCATAACATGACTCTGTGATTGTTTAACCGCCATGTAACATGACTCTGATGTCACTGTTTAGCCGTAACATGACTCTGATGTGACTGTTTAGCCATAACATGACTCTGTGTGACCGTTTAGCCGCCATGTAACATGACTGTGACTTTTTCAGGTCAAGATAAAATCAAGAACCAACTCTTCACACACAAACCCCACACACTAATTCATCAATCAACAGACACAAACACAGCCCAAACACACACACCAATCACGCTACTTATAACAGACAACCCCCTCCCACACACACACACACCCATCACGCTACCTTCAACAGACACACACACCCCACACACACACACACATATCACGCTACCTTCAACAGATACATACACCCCCCGCACACACATTACGCTACCTTCAACAGACACACACACAC
Organism: Alosa sapidissima; assembly: GCF_018492685.1. Classification (NCBI taxonomy): domain Eukaryota; kingdom Metazoa; phylum Chordata; class Actinopteri; order Clupeiformes; family Clupeidae; genus Alosa; species Alosa sapidissima. The sequence goes on from NC_055975.1 coordinate 31,760,083, forward strand.
ATATCACGCTACCTTCAACAGATGCAGTTCCATTACACACACACACAGTGCGCACGCACATAACTATGCCTGTCACACACACATCACACACACACACACAAACATCACACACACACAAAGCCCAGTTGACGGCACATGAGCAGTTTCATCACGTAACACACACACAACACACTCCACAAATAGCACACACAACACACACACAACACACTCCACAAACAGAAAACACAACACACACACAGCACACTCCACAAATAGCACACACAACACACACACAACACACTCCACAAATAGCACCTACAACACACACACAGCCTGTCGACAGACTCACACACACATACGCCGTCACACAAACACGTCCTGTGCTGTCGGAAGATGTGAAGCCTGCCGATAGACTCACACACACACAAACTCTCACACACACACGTCCAGATACACTCACACACACACACACTCTCACACACACACCTGCTGTCTCATCTGAAGAAGATGTAAAGTCTACTGACACACTCACACACATACACCCCCTCATACACACACGTCCAGATACACTCACGCAAACACACACCATCTCACACACACACACACGTCCGATATCGTCTGAGGAAGAGGAAACGCCTGATGACTCACACACACACACTCTCACACACACACGTCCCATATCGTCTGAGGAAGAGGAAACGCCTGATGACTCACACACACACACTCTCACACACACACGTCCGAAATCGTCTGAGGAAGATGAGAGTTCAGAAATACTTAGGCCACGCCCCTCTGACAGTTTTACCATGACAACCACACACACACCTTCACATGTGGTAACAGTCCACCACAAACACACTGTTCAGACTTCCTCGTCACACACACACACTCCGCACAAACACACTGTTCAGACTTCCCTAAACACACACACACACACGCCGCACAAACACACTGTTCAGACTTCCCTGAACACACACAGACATACGCCGCACAAACACACTGTTCAGACTTCCCTAAACACACACACACATACGCCGCACAAACACACTGTTCAGACTTCCCCGTCACAAACATACACTCCGCACAAGCTCTCTCACACAACTATACTACACACCAGACCTACCCCCTTTACCCCCTCTCTCTCACACACAGACACACACACCATTTCAACCACTTCACACACACACACTCACAGCACCACACATCCCTCACACACCTCTGCAGTGCTTAACCCCGCCCCTCACACCGGAAGAGCAATCACAGACTCCGCCCCTAAGATCACTCAGACAGGAAGAGCTATCACCGACTCTGCCCCTAAGATCACTCAGACAGGAAGAGCTATCACAAGCCACGCCCCTCAGCTGCTCCTGCCTGAAGATGAAGATGAGGAAGAGGAAGATGGATCTGAGGAGGCAGCAGTCCACCAGCCTGACAGCTCCGCAGAGAAGGACACGGATGGTAAGGAGTGTGTGTGTGTGTGTGTGTGAGTGTGTGATCATGAGGAATAAATGATGAAATCACAAACCTAACACATCATAATCAGGGTTCTAAATTAACACCCGCCAAATGCGGGTTAAAATTCATTTTGGCGGGTGTTAATAAAAACGTACTAGCCAGTTTGGCTGGTGATGCAGGCATTACGTGCTCTTGGTCATATATCCCATAGACATATCCCCCCTGGCAGTAGGCCTACTTCCAACATTTCCCATGACCACTGTGCCGTAATGCTACGTGATATGCCCATTGATTGCGCGCATATTGGAGTGAAACCAGCGCGAGAGACTGAAACGAAGCGTCTACCAGAAAACTCAAGGAATTAGAAGAATGAACGGAGTCAGAGCAGGGAGCATAGACTGAACAAGGAGGGAGTTAGCCAGTAAAGTAAAATAAAAAGTACATAACTTTTTCACGTCATCATCAACGACAGATGGTGTACTAATATCAAAATCCACCAAAGGATATGTACACCCAGTCTGGAGATGCTGACTGTGTCACTGCGCCCCCACTATCTCCCTCGTGAATTCCCCACTGTTGTGTCTTGCTGTGTTTACATCCCCCCAAACGCTAACACCAAGACAGCATCTGAGCTGGTAGCTCAGAGGCTAACTCGATGCTTGCTAAGTACCCGGGGGCTCCGGTGCTTATCCTGGGGGATTATAACAGCTGCAGACTGGACACTGTTTTGCCAACATTTCACCAGTATGTTGACACCCCCACCAGAAGGGATAACATCTTGGGCCTATGCTACGGCAACATCACTGATGCGTACCGCACACGCTCCTACCCTCCACTCGGACTTGCAGACCACAACATGATCTGCTTACTTCCGGTATACAAACAGGAACTCAAAAGACTCAAGCCAGAGACCTACAGCGCCCCTCAATGGACGGAGGACACCATCGCGCAACTCCAAGGCTCCCTGGCATGCACCGACTGGGACATTTTTGATGGGGAATTAGACGACAGGGTCTCCATCATCTCAGACTACATAAACGTCTGCATTCAGACCACCATTCCAGTTAAGAAAATAAAAAAATACCCCAATTCTAAACCATGGATCACACCTCAGCTAAGAAAAAGCCTGAAGGAAAAACACAGAGCCTTCAAGCTCAAGGACTGGACAGCAATCAAAACAGCAAATAGGGCAGTAAAAAATGATTTTTTCAAAGCCAAATTAAATACAAAAATAAACTGGAACAAAAATGAACACCAGACAAGCCTTTCAGATGGCCAACATATTGACAGGAAATGCACCCAGACCCAGCACACCAATCTCACCAGAGAAAGGACATCAATTAAACATGTTTTTTTGACTCAGTCGACTACTCAGAGGAGTGCTGCAGTCAGCTGGATACACTCCCCCTGCTGGACCCAAACGACCCAGCCCCCTTCTCAGAGGAGGATGTCAGGCGGCAACTGAGGAGATGCAAGCCAGGCAAGGCCCCAGGGCCCGATGGGATCCCAGCAAGGGTGATTAAGACCTGTGCCACTGAACTCTCTGCAATAATCCACCCACTCTTCTGTGAAGTCTACCATCAATGCAGAATCCCCACCCTCTGGAAAACCGCTACAATAATCCCAGTACCCAAAACACCACGTCCCAAAGACCTGAATGACTTCCGCCCCATTGCCCTCACACCCATCCTGATGAAGTGCCTGGAGTACCTGCTGCTACAAAACATCCTGCCACATGTCCGCCCACATCTGGATCCTTTTCAATTCGCCTACAGGACCAAGAGAGGCACTGAGGATGCTGTGGCATGCCTGCTGCACCTCCTCCTAAAACACCTGGATTCCCCAGGCACAACTGCCAGGATTCTGTTTTGCAGATTTCAGCTCTGCATTCAACACCATTCAAAGACACCTACTGATCCAGAAACTGCGCCACCTCAACGTCCCCTCCCGCCTGATCCATCTCCTCCACAACTTCCTCACCAACAGACAACAGTCCGTCCGGGTAAGCACAACAACCACACCTGCACTGACCTCCAACACAGGAGCCCTGCAGGGTTGTGTACTAAGCCCCTTCCTATACACCGTCTACACAAACGACTGTACCAGCCCCTCATCCAACACCATACTCCTCAAATACGCCGATGACACCGCGATCCTTGGCCTCCTCACAGACACTTATTCAACCCAAGAATATCTCAACACAGTCTCTCACTTCACTCAGTGGTGTGGAAATAGCTACCTCAAACTCAACATCAGCAAAACAAAAGAAATGGCTTTTGGATCCACACAAACCCACCACCCCATCATCATTTCCAATGAAACAGTGGAGACAGTAGCCCATTTCAAATACCTTGGACTCACAATTGACAATAACCTCACCTTTGAACATCACACAACAGACATACAGAAAAAAGGAAACCAAAGACTGTCGGCAGTGTGCAAACTAAAAGGACTTCATGTTGCCCCTCATCCTCCTACTACTGTATACCAGCATTGTCCAACCCATCCTTTTATACTGTTCCACCTGCTTCTTCAACATCCTTACTGTAAACGTAACAAACTCCCCCAACTAACCAATACTGCCACCAAAATAATAGGTCTACATACCCCAAACCTACAAGAACTAAACACTAAGGCCATCGCACGTATTGCTCATTCAATAGCCCTGGACATTACCCACCCACTCAACCGCTACTTCTCACCCCTACCCTCTGGCAGGAGGTTTAGTAGCATAAGGTGCAATAAAGCCCGCTTCAGCAGAAGCCTAATCCCCCTAGGAATCCAAACACTCAACAACACAAAGACCCACAGATAAATATATGCAGTGCAAAAAAATGTTTTTCCCATGAAAACCCCAATATTTTATGTAAAGGTCTGTGTCAATTGCCTGTGATGTATGTAAGGTGTATGTCAGTATGTCATTCCCATGTATGTGTTCATGTGTGTGCACCTCTGTGCCTGTGACCATGCAGGATGAAAAGCTGCACGGAAAATGTGAAAAAGAATTTCCCCAAGTGGACAACTAACTAACTAACTAACTAACTAACACATGTACATAACACAAATACATAACACGTTACGAAATATTAACGCAATTAACGCATTGTGTTTACCTAGCCTATTTCCTTTGTGGGAGGCTCATGTCATGTAGCGGAGGCCGCAAAACCTGAAGCAGCTAGATCGTTTATTTTATTGTCTATAGCTGAAGTCTATATATAGTCTATTTATTGTCTATAGCTGAAGATGGAGAGGAACGTGAGAAGCTTGTATAGGCGAAAATGATCAGTTTTAAAAAGTTGCCTGATCAGTGATCACCACCTCCACACGCATCACGCACTGTGCCTAGAGACAGAGGAGGGACCAATATTTAGCCAATAAATAGTAGGCCTAGTTGGACTGCAAACTGTTTTTTACTCTTGTTTGAGAAAGTATACAATGTAAACATGCACCAACAGCATGTTACATAAAGATGATACTTTTCGGGTCCTCTCTATAAAGATCCAACTTGAACGTAGGCCCTATGCTACTGCATTTAATTGAGCACACGTGAGAGGGAGAGAAAATGAGTAGCAGCATCCAGCTGACTTGTCATTGTTGATGATGATAATTGATATTTCCTTTTTATTAAGTTAAGATTAAACTAAATGTGGTGGTGGTTGGGACAGACTTATGGGGGCGAGAAGAGGAATGGAGCAGGGGATGAGGATATCGACAGAGAAATAGATATAGATAGTGTGTCCATGCCAACAATGTTAATAAAGATCAAATGCATTCAGTGACACTCATCTCATAATTCTCTTATTTTCACCGGAAACAAATTGGCTAGTAGAAATTCTGATTGGCTAGTAACTTTAGAAAGTTACCATGCAGCCACATTGGCTGGTGATCAAAAAAGTTAATTTAGAACACTGATCATAATTAATAATGAATTCATAACTAGTACTTTTTGCACATTACCTGTCTTTTATTCACAGCTTGATTTCTCTGAGGCATAAACTTCACTAATGTAGATATTTTTGATCAATCAGATTCCAACTTTGTTGAATGGCAGTTAACAGATCAGCTTTGACATGAGTCTTGTCATGCCATTGACTTCCGTTTCCACCATCACTGCCATCCAGACTGTGTGCAGGCCAGACCAGTGACTTGGTTCTTCATCTTTGTATATGTCATTGGAACAGCACCACACACGTTCCAGTATCATGTCTATATCATTTGCTCTATGCAGATTTGAGATTCATCTCTAAATAGAACTCTCATCCACCATCCGTAAATGCTTCTCTTTAGTCCACTGTAACCGAATAGAACTCTCATCCAGTCTTCTTCAGGCAGTCATCTTTATACTTTCAATTTACGTTCAGTTACAGTGGACTAAAGAGAAGCATTTAGTGCTGTTCCTACATTCACTGAGGACATGGGGTTGCCATGGAGATGGCAAGTGAATAAGCTGAGGACATGGGGTTGCCATGGAGATGGCAAGTGAATAAGCTGAGGACATGGGGTTGCCAGGGAGATTCATGACAAGTTGACATTGTTTGGGTTGTCTTGATTATGACAAGTTGACATTAATCAAAGTGACATTACCAGAAGTTGTCTTGGTCATGACAAGTTGACATTAAATATGTTTGGGATGTCTTTGTAATGACAACTTGACATTAACCAGGATGACATTACCAGAAGATGTATTAAGTGTGTTAAAAACCATTTCTATAAGTGTGTTAAAAACCATTTCTATAAGTATGTTATAAACATTTCTATAAGTGTATTACAAACCACTTCTATAAGTGTGTTAAAAAACATTTCTATAAATGTGTTATAAAACATTTGTATATGTGTGTTAGAGCCGGAGCTAAAACAGAGGAAGTCGAGCCCTTTCTTCTCCTGGTCACTGCTGGGGTCAGCAGGATTCCCAGAGCTTCCACTGGCGCCCCCTCAGGATGGTAAGGGAACTGCAGCGGGAGTGTGCGTCTGTTAGAGTGTGCGTCTGTTAGAGTGTGTTGTTTCTCTAGCCTAGCTCAGTCACTGCTCTGACTAGCGTAGGGGGCAGCCGTGGCCTACTGGTTAGGGCTTGTAACCAAAGGGTTGCCGGTTTGATCTCCGACCAGTAGGAAAAATGTGGGTGGGGGAAGTGGTTGAGCGCTGCTCTCCCATGCCCACATCCACGGCTGAAGTGCCCTTGAGCAAGGCACCTAACCCCTCACTGCTCCCTGAGCGCCGCTGTTGTTGCAGGCAGCTCACTGCTCCGGGATTAGTGTGTGGTTCAGCTCAATGTGTGTTCACTGTGTGCTCTGTGTGTTCACTGATTCACGGATGGGATAAATGCAGAGACCAAATTCCTTGTATACGCAAGTAGACTTGGCGTATAAACCTGATTTACATTTACATTTAGATTAGAGATTTATGTATGTTTATATGTGTGTTTGTGTGTAGAGAGTGTGTGTGTGTGTGTTATCATGTGAGTCTGCTCTGACTGTGTGTGTGTGTGCCTGTATGCGTGTGTGTGTGTGTGTTAGTGTGTGTTATCATGTGAGTCTCATGCTCTAAGACAGATACTGCTCTGATTGTGTGTGCGTGCTTGCGTGTCTGTGTGTGTGTGTGTGTGCGTGCGTGCATGTGTGTGTGTGTGCGTGCGTACGTGCCTGTGAGTGTGTGTGCGTGCGTGCCTGTGTGTGTGTGTGTATGCGTGTGTGTGTGAGTGTGTGTGCGTACGTGCATGCCTGTGTGTGTGTGTGTACGTGCGCGCGTGCCTTTGTGTGTGTGTAGAGTGTGTGTTATCAGGTGGTGCTCTAGAGCAGATGCTACTCTGTCTGAAGTGTGTATGTGTTGTTACGTGTTGACTTGTAATGAACTACCCAACAAGCAGTTATTGCAATTTAACCTTAATTATTAAATGAATATGACATACAAGAAGTAAACATCAACACATCACAAACTTCACCTAGGCACCAAACAAAAAGTTTTCCATAACAATCTCCCCAAATCAAAATTACAAATCAAAGTAGCATAGTAGGATATCAATATGGGTCAAGCATCTTACTGTCCTTTATGCTGACTTGCTCTTTTGGTGCACAGCAAAGTAGCATAGTAGGATATCAATATGGGTCAAGCATCTTACTGTCCTTTATGCCGACTTGCTCTTTTGGTGCACAGCAAAGTAGCATAGTAGGATATCAATATGGGTCAAGCATCTTACTGTCCTTTATGCTGACTTGCTCTTTTGGTGCACAGCAAAGTAGCATAGTAGGATATCAATATGGGTCAAGCATCTTACTGTCCTTTATGCTGACTTGCTCTTTGGTGTACAGCGCGCATTGGTGCCTGTGGGAGTGTCCAAAACGGCTGACCACTTGTGTGGCAACCTCCATAATAGTCCAGGTGCGTGACCAAGCACATCAGTGACAGTTTGTGATCATAGATCCAAGAATAGTCTGTGATGTATCTCTGAATCGCGCGTGCACAATGACTTCGATAACGTTGCATTTACGGAGAATCCAAGCTTGTTCTGTGTCACTGTCTTTTCAAAAAGTAACGTCTCCAAGATGCATCATGCATCTCATGACGCAATTTTTCAAGCAATCAACAATGAGCCAATCACCATGTTTGACCCGCATGTCAAGACAATTGACCTTGGTCTGAACTCTTGACCTGATGATTAAACCTTCTGCTGACTGATTAACTGCCCCGTTTAATATTGTACATGCAGAGAACACGTGATGGGAGGGTAATATTCCTCCTTTGTGCCAGTGCATGTAATTATACACAATCAAAGCAAAGTATATCAAAATAAAATACAAAATCATGTCAAAAAAGAAAAAATATTAATGGCTTGTCCATCACAGTGTGTTTGTGTGTGTGTAGACTGTATGTTATCAGGTTATCATGCTCTAGGGCAGATACTACTCTGTCTGACGTGTGTGTGTGTGCAGGCTCGGACTGGTAATTTGTACAACCGGGTGGGCCGGTGACCTGCGGGATTTTTTTTTTTTTTTAAAGTTATTTAGCCTATTTGCGGCCCGTCATGTAGGCCTAGGCCTAGCCTATAAATGCAGTTGCATCCATTTGGCTTGGGGGGTGACAGGTCAATCATTTTGGCCTCTTCATGACAGGTTCAGTGTGTCTTACGATCGCGCCCCCCTGCCCCACCCCTCAAGTGGATTTGTCCAAGCAGCTGCTAGTTCGAGTGCTTGGTAGCCTAGACTGTATAAGTGCCCTCCGCTGGCGGGTGTTCACATGATTGCAGTTTAACCGTAAACAGCAATCAGAGGTCTAGTTTTATTCCATAAATATATTGTTTTTATAGACGTTAGTTGCACGCGCTACCAAGAGCTCATTTACTGCACCATGTAGGCTACTGTAGTGCGGTTGGTTCTGTCAACATAAAAAAAAAACTACGGGTAGCCTACAATTTTCGCACAACTTGATGGAAAAGTGTAGCACAGGTTAAAGAAAACCCATTCATTTTTGGAGCTGATCCTACTCAAAAGGAACTTCAAAGTATTTCCCATATAGTAGGCCTATCCTTTTAGTTCACAACGACAGTGAAAGTGAAACTTGGAAAGTGGTCTCTCCACCGAGTGTTACATTAGATGCACAATCAATCGCGAGTCGAAGCAGGTAAAAAGTAGGCTATCAACTGGTAGGTTGGTAACGAAGGTATTGCAAAATGTGACCCCCGTGGTATTGTGATTAGGCTATAGGTCCAAATCTAAATGTTTGGGTTCAGTTTATGAAGTTTTGCTACAGCATAATACTGTGTGTGTGTTATTTATGGGGGGGATTTTTTTTTTTTGGGGGGGGGGGGGGGGGGGGGGGGGGGTCGTCGGTCCAGTGGTGGGCCGGTCCAGGAGAAATTGCCAGGGCCGAATTTTGCTCCCAGTCCGACCCTGTGTGTGTGTGTGTGTGTGTGTAGAGTGTGTGTTATCAGGTTATCATGCTCTAGGGCAGATGATACTCTGTCTGACGTGTGTGTGTGTGTGTGTGTGTCAGGGTTTCCGTTGTCCGGTAATTACCGGACATTGGCCGAAAAAAAAATGAAATGTCAGACAAAATTCAATCTCTCCGGTCAAATTGTCCGATTTAAATTGGCTAATAATCCCGTCCCCTGACGCAATCTGAATTTGAAAATAAGCCTTAGCCTAATATGTAAGCCTATATTATACGTCCTCTGGCTATGTTTTTAAATGAACAGGCTCTACCGTTTGAAAAGTAAGCTATTAAACAACACGCATAGCCTATGCTGCATTTCAAATAGGAAGCGCACGCTTAAAACATCCATGTTAAACAACGAACAAATGAGTGAGGCGGTTCAAACATGGCCAGTCCCAGGCAGACTAGCCTTAAAAGTTTTTTCAGAGGCCAGACGCGATGGATGATGATAAATTGGTAAGGTCTGAAGCCTCAGATGTCCGGTCAACTCCACCACCACCAGATAAAAAGCAGAAGTGTCGGGCGTATCTGTCGGAATCAGTGATATTGGAAGTGGAGTTGCGGAGGGTGCGGCCGCTCCAAGACACTGTCATTCTCCGTGTACACTGGACATGCAAAGTATTCTTTACCCAAAGCATACAGTAGGCCTATGCGTTCTCTGTCTATGATCTGCAGGCTTAGGGCCTCCTCGACGAGGCGATAACTGGTCGGCGGATAGTTTTTGGCACAATTAAACGGTATCATTGAACCGCGGCCGAAAGAAAAAGAAACTAAACATTTCCCAGAATAGGAAACATTTCCTAATTTATTGTTATCAAATAAAGAGACATAGCATTAGGGGGTAGTGGTGTGAGCGCTCATTCTTGTGTGTGCACATCTGTAGTCACCAATGGAGATAACGTGGGTAGCAGCAACAAACAACGTAGCCTTTTTAAAACAACGAACGAAGCGGACTCTTGCTGTCCATGAAAAAATACTGGCTAGATCTTGGCATGTTTAAGTTAATGAACATGTTGCATGTTAAGCTAATGAACATGTTGCATTCTATACAACCTGATTATGTTATTCTTTAAGCTACATAGCCTGTCTCCAGTTTTCCTCCATTTGACTAATTAAGAAGCGATAATAGGATATTTGACCGGCATATCATCAAAATGTCCGGAAAACGAAACCTCTGCCGGTCACTTTGACCGGCACCATTTTTGTCTAGCGGAAACTCTGGTGTGTGTGTGTGTGTGTGTGTTATCAGGTTATCATGCTCTAGGGCAGATGCTACTCTGTCTGACGCGCGTGTGTGTGTGTGTGTGTGTGTAGAGTGTGTGTTATCAGGTTATCATGCTCTAGGGCAGATGCTACTCTGTCTGACGTGTGTGTGTGTGTGTGTGTGTGTGTGTAGAGTGTGTGTTATCAGGTTATCATGCTCTAGGGCAGATGCTACTCTGTCTGACGTCACGTTGTCCTGACGAGTTCCACACACACGGCTGCTACTGCTCACACCAGGACCGTGGAACACCTGTGGACGACTGGGACAGGTGAGACACACACACACACCTATATACACACACACACACCTATATATATATCAGTGGCGGCCGGTGGTTAAAAAAATAACGGAGGAAGGAATATCCGCCGGATTGTTGTTAGTGGCATATGTGAACAATAGAGTAGGCTATGTAGGCCGCCTAACAGACACATTTATAGCAGCAGTATGTACTATGTAGCATTTTAACTGGCAATGTTGTGCAATAAATGCTGTTCTGACATTCTCAGGGGAGGTCTGACCTAAGGAGCTAGGCTAGGCTAGCAAGCTCCTCCATACAGTAATTTTCAATTGCGATAGGGGGTGCTGTTTGCATTTTGACCTAGGGGAACGATTTTGTTCATTCAAAGTGTTAAAAAATAGTAATATTACAACACTGGCTATGTTGAATATAATATTAACAGTAATTTATCAGATTAGTAATTCACTATATATTTTTTTATTTTTCTCTGAAATTTTAGGGAGGGTGTTCCTCCCTTTCCTCAATGAAGGAGCCTCCTCTGATATATATATATATATATGGGCATAAGTCACGACTTGTTGTAACAGAGGTACAGTAAATATCGTAGCAAATAGCCTGGTGATTACACAGCTTTTAAAACATTTATTTCACTCATGCTGGAGAACTGGCTGTTGTGCAAACAAATGAATTAGGGCGCATCTCCGTTCACCAAAAGCTATGGTTTTGCTAACCCATTCGTACAATAAATAATTTCTGAAAGGTTCTCTCCCCATTGTTAAAGGATAATTCCGGTGTGATTTTGACCTAAAGTGTGTTGAAACATGATACCGAGTGTGAACGTATGTCTCATAGCTAATCTCGGCTTGTCCTCTGCACTCAGAAATCTGGCGCTAGTTAGCCGATGCTACCAACAGTCTTTTCGATTGGGTTGCCTCGGGCATCGGCCTAGCCATGCAAATAAATCACTGTTTTACACCATTTACGAGGCTCAAAGTAGCTCCATACTTCATTGGTAGACTTCCGAGGGCCTTGACATTTAAAACGAGACATTGAGAATTTTGAAAAAGCACTGGAAGTTTATTTACAAGACGATTTATACAGACAGTACCTTGAGTAAGGTACCTTTACCGTTCGCTGAATTTAGTCACAATAAGTCGAGCGACGAGTATGAATGAACAGGTATGATATAGTCAGGGGGCCTATATGGTTTCTGTGGGTTTGAAATGTTAATTTTTGGAGAGTGGTTGGACTGTCTTTAGAGGTCATTGAACATGGAGAAAAAAGATGTCTCCATTTTTTTTTACCTGTTTCAACCCTATTTTTTTTAAATTGTATTTCACTGTAATTAACACCATACATTTCGCCTAAATCACTGGCTATGTTGAATAAAGTTCACAAAACAGTTATTTTCAACAGTATGATTGTATGTCAAACAATTAGAGATAAGATCAATAACCAATCAGTTTCACCAAATACACATACTCCATTGCTGAAAGATAGCAAAAACATAACAGAATCACAGATGAGACCTCAAACAACATTTAATTCATTTACATATACACAACATATTAGATCTCACCTCCACAATTTCCTCATCAAAATCTACTAGTCTACTAGACCCTATTCCTACACACCTTCTTAAGACTGCTCTCCCCTTCCTGGATAATGTTTTGGTCTTTATTATAAATAATTCAATGCTATCAGGGCATGTACCGCAGTCGTTTAAGACATCTGTTATTAAGCCCTCCCTCAAAAAACCTAGCCTTGTATCAATACTGGTCCTCCTGGACCTCAGCGCTGCCTTTGACACCATAGACCATGACATACTACTTAGGCTTGAAAATTTGATAGGCATCAGACTCAGCACTCGCTTGGTTTAGATCATACCTTCCTAACCGTCAACAATTTGTACAGGTCCATAATAAACCATCTACCCAGATTATGGTAAAATATGGAGTGCCTCAAGGCTCAGTTCTGGGGCCCCTGTTGTTTAGCAGATGATACACAACTATACCTCTCCATAAAACCTGATGAATTAACCCCATTAGCCAAACTTGACACATGTATAAGAGATATAAAGACATGGATGATGAATAATGTCCTGCTTTTGAACTCAGATAAAACAGAAGTCAAGGTTTTAGGTTCTAAAAATATGAGGGATATCCTATCCACATCACAGGCTACATATAGTGATCTTCCACTGACCTTATCCACAAGTGTTAAAAACCTAGGAGTTAAATTGACCAGGACCTAGCACTAAATAATCACATAAAACAGATCACCAGAACTTCATTTTACCATTTAAGGAACATTTCAAAGATAAGGAAGTCCTTATCTTTACCAGATGCCGAGAAAATAATCCATGCTTTTGTCACCTCAAGGATAGACTATTTCAATGCTATTACGCTGGCTGTAATAATACCTGTCTAAAGAGCTTACAGCTTATACAAAATGCAGCTGCTCACACACACAAAAACTATGAACATATTTCCCCCATCCTAGCATCTCTACACTGGCTACCTGTTAAAAGTCATTGACTTCAAAATATTACTTATATCTCTTGGTTGGTTGCCTGCATTGAAAGAGGTCACCTCATGAAGATCAATTGTGTCTTATCTTATGCTGGCAGCAGCTGCTGTTGAACAAGTGTACAAAGTCCCTCTAGATGGACTTGATGCAGTTTGAGGTGTTGCTGCAGGTTCAGAAGATGATCCTTTACCCTTTCTTTTCTTCACACTTACATAGGCTACAGAAGGCCTTACAGACTTCAGCTGATACTAGCTATGTAAAAAACTTGATTTAACAGAGATCTCTGCACTTTGTGCTCTGAATGGGTGTAGACAAGAACTGGCAGAGCAGGCTAGGCCTACACTCAAGCACACTAATAGGCATGAATTGATATTGAAGTATTATTTTTTTAAGCAGAAAATTTTGAGAATTTTAGGCACAATTTCTTGTTAAAGAGATCAATCATCAGCCTAAAAATGTTTTATAATGTTTAGGGCTGGGACAACAAAAAATACGTTGACGCAAAATAAGCGCGTCGATTTGTCAGACCCAAAACGCATGCTGCCAAATATTTTGAATTTTACACCTTCAGTGTTTCCCATACGCTGACTAATCTGTGGTGGGGCGCCACAAAACCGGCCGTCACACATTGATGTTCTATGTTGTATTGTTTAAATGAAAGATAAGATAAAATCCTCTGAGCTGCACTTTTTACACACGCAGCCTTTCCTTGCCCCGCCCGCTCTCTCTCATAACAAGCCCGCTGCCCCTCCTCTGCATGTGCATTTAACACAAAATATTCACAATTGTTGAAGGATTGTTGTTGCCACATAGAAGCATTGCATAGAACACGGCTGGCTAAATTGCTATTGTATCCACTTAGCATCATGACCATGCTGTGCAAATTTGTTCAAAACTGCTGCAGTCAAGTTAACTCTGCTAAGGTCTTATCACAACATAGTACATTGAGGAGACTAAACTTAGTTAAGTTATGCAATCAAGCAGTATCTCAAAGCTAACGTTAGAATACTGTTTGGATGTTGAGTTTAGCATGCTTACTTACAGCTGCTTGTCAATTTCGTTACTCAGGGTTCATTTTATTGACACTGACACTGAATGTTTGCAAAATCCCGATGTAAAGTGTTTTCCAAGACTCAAAAGTGCTTGTCCCAAGGAGAAGTACAAACTGTTATTTGAACTAACTATGTTAGTTATTGAATTTCCCCTGGGGATCAATAAAGTATCTATCTATCTATCTATGTTATTAATTGCATCCATACATCAGCTGTGTTTTAAAGTTTGACTAACGTTTCGATGTTCGTTAGTCAAAAACATCGACACATCGAAACGTTAGTCAAAGTTTAATAATGTTCTGCACCTTTTACTAAAGAATAAAGAAAATTAAGAAGACATCTGATCTGCACCAGCGTCTCTCCTTCTCTCTAAAATATCTGTCCTGGCCTGGTTGCACCGGATTGTGGCCAAACGACAGAAGCGCGAAGAACCCTCCTTCGTCTACCAAAAAGTGTTACTTTGTGCCCCGCGCTCCCCCACTGCTTGTGAAAGAAGGGGGTGGGGGAGGGGGGCTTAACATGAAAAAGCTTAACGGCCCAAAACGGCAACAAGTCATAATGATAGGCTACAGGAAGTGGGGGGAGGGTATGGGATGACCAGAGCCATGCTATTCAGAAAGCATCTTCTATTGTCTTTCCAGGCGCACACAGCTCGTTACCACATAGCCTATTGAGTGCCTTAACAGATGGGCTCTGCTCTTCGCTTACAGCGAACTCAACCCCCTTGTTGCTTGCAGTTTGTTAAATAAAGCGATGCAGATTACATTATTTATTTCTGATTAATTGCGTCTTTTGATGTCTTTTGCAACATCTGCTTGTTAGGCTGGGCTACTGTCAATGTCCTGTACAGGTAAATGTTCAACAATTGCTGGTGTAGGCCTACAGCTATAATCAATTAGGGACTGTTCGTTATTTATTTAAGGGGCTACCGGAGGAGTTTTGGGAGCGTTAGTCAAAAAAGACGTGACCCTCCCTCGCCAGCAAGAATTGTTTCTATGACCATCCAAAGTGATTGAGAAAAAACGCACGACCCTCCCCAGTCCCAACAATTTATTGATGCCTTCTGTAGGCTACTGGGTTAATTTGGGAGCTTGCATGCTACGACACCTTCCTTGAAATGCCTTGAAAAGGCTGTCGTTTGCACAATTTCACAAATAATCACCGGGACCGAAACAAACCTGTCAACTTTTCCCGGGTTTATCGCGTATTTTAACTTTTTCCTCGCTGTCTTAGGAGGAGCTGCAGGGCCGTCGCAAGGGGGTGCGAGGCCCTGTGCGAACTTGACCGATGGTGCGAGGCCCTGTGCGAACTTGACAGATGCATGAACTTACGTGCATGAAATCATGCGATAGCTTACTTTACACATAGCCAAGGCTACCGTCGGTGCATTTTAGTAGCCTAGTCTAATAAGCTACACCAGCTTGTCTTTAAGAGGGGAAATTGTATAGCCTATAACATTAGCTGAGTCACATATTTGGCCATATGGTGTTTATCATAGGCTACATCACGAAACCAAATAGTGTAACAAAGGCAAACACTATTCCTCCTAACAGGGGAAATTAATTGGGCATGAATCATTGTGCTTAACGGTATTTGTCAATGAGCAGAAACACACACGACATTCAAACTGTTGATAAGATGTGCACTATGGAAATTGGTCTGTAGGCATTGGACAAATAAATGACACTGACTCGCCATATCCCGACTCTGAAAAAACATTGTCTTGCTTTGCCGTAAACTTAGCAATGAAAGTTTGCAGGTAGCATAACGTCTTTTTCAATTCATAGAAGGGAGAGCCCAGTCTCTCCTGTGACATTAAGGTGTGCAAATAGTTTTTAATAGCCTTTTCAACTTTGAAAAGCTTCACCTGATGCCAGTCACTTATCGCAATTTCAAATTTCGGGAAGCTTCGTTCAATCTTTTTAAGTTTTAAGTGCAGTAGGAACCTATATCTGCCCCCTTTGGAATTATATCTCGAGCCTATTATAAGGTCCAGTGCGTTATGTCCTGGGATTCGGACGTGCTCAAAAAGAAAAGAAAAAACACTTTTTTTATAGATGGTTATGAGGAGCAATATGAGTCTGAACTCCGTGTCATTCAGACTCAACCCTCTTGCTTTGATATCTTTTTCGTTGTCGTTTGAACGTCGGCAAGCAGGCATGTTGCGGTTGCAATTTAAGTGAAATTTCTACAGTAGGCCTACAACTTGCAACATGCTTGTTAGGCTGGGCTACTGTCTTGTACAGGTAAATGTTCAACAATTGCTGGTGTGCAGGCTATAATCAATTAGCTAAATCATTTGTCCAGCTGTTTAAAAAAAAATTCATGCTACATTCAAATGCAAAAGGTGCTTTGATATATTTTTTGGGGCATTCTTAAAGGAGCTGCACTATTTTACAACAATTGCATCTACATTTTCATATTAGAATGTTTTGTCAAGTGTAAGCTTAAACTACCGTGATCAATTTAAGTTCCCGTGCCCCTGCTGAAAATCTAATGCGCTTATCGTTACACTATCAAATCTATAAGTAACCGTGACAAATAGGGTATAATATATATAAACTCACGCTATTGTATTATCATATGTTTGGTAATGGCTCACTGTGTCATGGAAGCAGTTAAGTCAAGTCGCATCAAAAATAGTAGTGGCAGAACTCCCAAGTGACACCTTGTGGTTGTTTGTGTCAACTGCAGTTTGTGCCATTTCTGCTGAGAAAATGGGGTGCGTGATTCATGAAGGAACCCGTCCAAACTTAACTGGGACCCACTGTACTGTAGGCCTATCAGCCAAATGAAAGCTCATCAGGGGTTAATATTGTGGAAACAACTGAAAAAATGTTAAACATACACATAAATATATGGTCCATACTGTAGCATACTGGCGCGTATAGACTCAAAGCTGCAAAAGCCGACGTTCCTAACCCTGCTCACAAGTGCCACCTGGTGGTTGTTTGGGTCATTGCAGCTTCACTGGGGAAAATTAAATAAAAGATGCGTGATTCACGCGTGAGGTCAAGTGAGAAACAGGCGTGAAGCCGGACAATTGAAAGTAGAACACACTGTAGGTGTTGTTTTATGCGTCAATGCTGAGGTCTGTGTCTCTGTAGGTGTTGTTTTATTCATCGCTGAGGTCTGTGTGTCTGTAGGTGCTGTTTTATTCATCAATGCTGCCTGGACCAACTGGGGCGTTTGGGCTGCAAGAAGAACAGAAAACTCAACGCTCACATCAGCTGTGAAAATGGACAGGCCTACTGTAAGAATAAGCACACACAACACACCTACACACACACACACACACAACACTCAACACACCTACAGTGGGCATCGCTTTCAAATGACCACTTCAGTCGCGCATTACGAGTTGTGAAGCTGCGTGAAGCTTTAGTACCACTTTCAGCCACTGTGCGTCGCTCTGCCACTGTACATCGCTCTGCCTGCCGCCCCTTCTGAAAAAGCAGGAGACTTGCCGAGAGTAATTCCAGCCTACGAATTCAATAACAAAATAAATCATGCATAATTAAACATTACCTCGATTTAGGCTACTTGGGTATGGCTTAAGGCTTGACTACACGGTGGTAACGAAAATCGAAATTTGCTGTCTACATTATTGTCAGTGTTGGGGGTAACGCAACTACGCAAATCAAAACAGTGGTGTGATAATTGAGCCAGTAGAGAAATAACTGTTCAGAATTAATCTGTAGCCTTGGGTAGGCTTCTGCAGAAAACAATGTTGGTGCCGATTTAATACTATCTGGCAACGTTTTTAACAGGCTACGCAATAGAGGCTTAGACAACTATGACCCACGTTTTGGTTTTGTAAATCAATTTGCCCTACTGTACAATACAATAACAATCTGTACAACAAGCTGTACAATAAACAAATACATCTGCTTTATGCCGCAGAATTACATTCATATTTGGCGCAAAAAACACTGCCAAGCCATCCTTAAAAATATTTTTGTTTGCCATAACCCGACTGACCCTGTCAATTTGGAACCGACCAAATATTTTTTTTTTCCCCTTTTAGTCCGACCGACTTGCCGGTTGTAAACTTGCGTTAAGAGTAAGACCGACCGATTTTTTTTTACTCTAAACAACCAATACAAATAAAATACAATTTATTTTAGTAGGCCTAAGTATTGTGAATATAAATTGCCTACATACAAACGTAGGCTCTCTTAAATAAAACCCTGTGGCATCATCTCTACACCATTGGTTTACGCATGTCACACTATGGCCTATACGCTTCGTTTCATTCACACAAACATCTCGACTCAACGCTTATTACTTGGCACGAAGCTCTGGAAGAACTGTGCCCAGATCTTTTCCCATTCTTTCTCCCCTCTAGTCTAACGGTGACCGTGTCGAAGAATTGAAATTGGTTGTGGTCTATTCAGCATTTCTCAAAATATGGGCTTAACCCAGATTCGAACTCTTGGACAGGGGACTGATAACTACTGCGTAACCGCTGCTGTCATCAGCCAGCCTTAACGCACTGCGCCACAGAATTGACGGCGTGGGTGAATAGGGATAAATAACAATAGAGTACACAACTGTTTCACCAGCACATTTAAATTACTTGACTAAAACCGTGCATAACTGGAGGAACACCTGTTATCTGAGCAGTCTGTATGTCCTCATTTTGCGAATGCGAGGACAATATGAGTCTGTTGCATAGATAGTCCGAGTCACACTTAAAGTTTGAAAACCACTGGCTCGTAATCACAATAATTTAACACATGACAGTTGGATACTTCATCATGTTCCCATGCCTACATTTTGGTGAGTAGCATAGAGATCGTTAAAACAATAAAGTATGGCTCTCTGTTTGGGACATCGAAAACTTATATTTTTAATAGGGTAGACTACCGTCGGAGATGCTGACTTGCAAAGGCCTCGGGATAACACGTTATCTCCACTATCATCAGTCAATGCCTCCTTGATCAAAGTGGGGAATGAAAGAAAAAGTTTGAGAACCACTGGCTTAACAAGTTACCTGCAGTCCAGAACACACAGAATATTGCAACAGAAAGTTGCCTTTATAATCAACTACTATTTGTTCCAACAAAGCCTTTATAAAAGTAAAAAAAAAAATATTCCATAAGAAGTAAAATAAAATACTGTTACTGTAGTAACTGTATCCCAAGCTTCAGCTCCCCACGTCTGTGACAGGCATTACAAACATTATTCGGTGTCCTAAAAACTGGCATTTTATGGCATTGTGTCATGTAAGGTTGCAAAATCTAGAGAAATGTGTGAGGTGGTCAGCGGGGGACAATTGAGACACACATTGGATTGTGTTATTACTTGAACATTCCACACTATTCACAGCTGTGGTATCGGGGGCAGGAGGATTACTGTTAGCGCAGGCTTTATATAAAATTCTTCAACAGAAGGCCTGCCTCGAATGCAGGCTTGCCCAAAATAAAGGCCTGTGGTTTCCGCAGCCTACAGTAAGTAGGTTAAATAACAGACCCGCCACAATGTGCGGTATGATGATTTTTTACGAGCAAGATGTTTTTGGTGCCCTGCATGTTCTTAAATAACAATGATCATCAGTAGCCTAATATTCGACCATTATTTTGTGTAAATGGGCTATGCATTGGGTTAGACACCAGGGGCCAAATTCACAAAGCCTTTTATCTTACCACTAGGAGTAGGCTACTCCTAAATAGCAATAAAAGATTTTAGCTATAGGAGTTTCTCTTATTAGTTATTCACAAAGCCTTTCAGACCTACTCTTAGTAAGGGAAAATGACAACTCCTGAACAGATTCTGGAGCTGAGCGCTCTAGAATCTTTGACTAACAGTCTAAGAGTGAGTCTTCGTTGCTATGGATGACGTTATTACTCATGCACGAGCTTGACTGAAGTGACCACCTTGATTGGCTGATGATTGTAACGCGGGAATGATTCCAAACACCTCCCTTACGATGATGAGTGGCAGGTGACAGGTCTGAGAATGCGTGCGCTACACAAGGACAGAAGATGATGAATAACTGAATAAAAAGGCCTAGCCTAAATGAATCAAGAGTAAGGCTAAACAAATAGCCTAGTAGCCTAATGAAACATACGGATTGATGTAGTATCTTTGTAACATTATTAAATTAATCTGTTACTATGCCTATGCCTACGTTTGCAACATTTTAATTTGATTCACTAGTGATGGGGACGAGACCGCCTATGCCGAGTCCGAGTCAAGACCGAGTCTTTGAAGGGTCGAGACCGAGTCGAGACCGAGTCCGTTGGTTTTGAAATACAGTCGAGTCCGAGTCAAGACCGAGTCTTTGAGGAAGCAAGTCCGAGTCGAGACCGAGTCCTTTAGGAGTCGAGACCGAGTCGAGACCAAGACCATAAATTATTTAATATCACCCCAGTTAATAATCAACAGTTAGGCCTACAGACTAAGCTAGATTGGGAATTGTTTAGAGGAGCAGTCTTAATGTCTTAATATGGTCTATGTTTTCACCATCGTTAAAAAAATCCTTATCACATGCATCATCTTCTGCCTATTTTTCTAAATTGCTTCAACAGTGCTGCTCTGTCATCAACATGTCAAGCCCACCCTGACTTTTTTTTTATCATAGTTAAGACATGCAGAGCAAATTAAAATTTTCTAGTGGTATAAATTAGTAGGCTTAGCTACTTTATAACATTTTCCAATATTTTCCAATTTTAAACATTTTGACAATACACTAGAATTCAGTATCTTTTAAAACTTTATTCCCCCATAACACACATAAACATTACACCCCCCTCCCCTTCCACAAACACACACCCAAATACACACACACACACACACACACACACACACACACACATCACACTATGTCACACTGCTGTTAACAAATATTCTATGTTATTAAACCCACCCCCAGTCCCCAAAACATGAACATGTACAGTGGGGAGAATAAGTATTTGAACCCATGCTAAAGTTGACTAAAAAGAGGAATATAAAATATATTCCTCTTTTTAGTCAACTGTAGCATGGGTTCAAATACTTATTCTTCCCACTGTATATCTTTTAAACACACGGCAGGCAAGAACAAACTGCGCCTGAGATGGGACCGATGTGGTCTCATAATGAACACTCTAAAAACAAGTGCAACAGGCACTGAAGACAGGTCTTGGTCCCCCTCCCCATTACTGGCCACTAAACCATTTCCTCAAATCCCCACTCCCACCCAACACCCTTTTGCAACCAAACCATTTAGCAACCCACATCCTCTGGACTCACACAGACACACACTCTTCATTTTACTCTTCCCCGTCAAGAATTCCGTAGTTGCACTTTAGAAAAATCAGAGATGAGAGCAAGCTGTGCCTGAGGCGGGACCGATGTGGTCTCATAATAAAACCACCTCGACTAAAAACACGTTCAACGGGTGCTGAAGACGCCGGCACAGCCAACAGTTTCATGGCCAGCATGTGGATTTGGGGAAAACGCTCTTGGTGTTTGGCCCAAAAGTAAAGAGCATTCTCAATGTCTGTGTCTTCAACAGTCTCAAAGTATTTTGCAACCTGCGTAGCAACACATGTTTGCTGCCCTGTGCTGCGCTTTTTGAGAGATTTGTACCTTGACAGCATGCGACCACATTTCTTTGGTGGGGAGTCTTCATCCTCTTCCAATGTGCCGTCCAAGTCATCTTGTTCTCCTCCGTATCTCTCAGCACATTTCTCAACCTCTGCAACCAGTGTTTCTGTGAGACATGAGGGCATGAGCACGTCATATCAAATGTTATGTAAACTAGAGATTATGATCACGCTGTGTTATGTTAAACATGTTAAATGTAATCTTGGAATAACAACACTGTTGTAGGTTATTACCCTTGCACTCTGTGGTAAAATGTAATACACCCAGTTTAATATGTTCTGGTAAGCAAATATGATACGAATTTACAGTAAGTTTTCATACATCAGTTTATGTACTAACCTTTCAGTGATTTTTTCAGGTCCTCTCTGTATCGCCTCTGGTATGCTGCACCCTGCTTGCACGTCACATCGAGATCCACCCAATTTAGGCCAAACTGTGGGTCCAGCATTGTGGAAAGGGTGTAGATTTTGTTGTTGAATGGCTCCTCCTTCCCAGTTTTCCCAGCCATGTCAAACTGTTCAAAAATCCCCTGGAAGCGTTTTTTCAGTGATCCGTGTAGTGCCCTTGCGATGGGTCTACACAGGATATGAGTTGTTTCACATTTTATTAAATGGGTGTTCAGGTCAAGAACAGTCGGCACAATGATGCTGATAGTTACGACTTTTTCCCCCTCTGTTAAGTTAGTAGCCTCAGCAAAAGGAGTAAGAATTGAGGTTAAGTCTCTGAGTTGGTTCCACTCACGTGGCGTGAAAACAACTTCTGAAAAGTCGTTAAGGCACATTTCGGTCAATGTTTTGTGATCCAGAGAAGTCAGTGCTTGTAGCTGTTTAAATGTACTATTCCATCTGGTGTTGTTCGCTGCAGGTACAGTTTTTGTTGTTCCACATGTGCTTTCAAATGTGTCTTTGAAAGCCGAGCTGGTGTGCAAGAGGGTAGAAAAGCGAGATGCTTTAGCAATGGCAAGACTAATTGATTTGACCTCTTTCATTCCATCTGAGACAACTAATTGAAGAGAATGGGCAAAACAAGAAAGCCTCTCCCCTGATAGCCCAAGTTCTGTGTCCTCATCAGTGTCCTCCCATAACTCCTCATCATCAAGGTCATCCTCGCTTTCTGTGTCAGAGGCTTGCTGCAGGGGCATTTGCACTTTGAAAGCGCATTTCATGTTGGCTGCATTGTCTGTTATAATATAACAAACTTTTTGCGCGATGCCATATTCTTCAAGTATTTCCTCAAAAGCAGCAGAAATCCTCTCACCGCTGTGCCGTCCTGTAAACCGTCGGCATTCAAGCAGGTACGGTTCAAGCACACAGGATCCATTAGAGCAGTGTACTGCATGCGCAGTGACGCCAAGAAAGGACCGCAGTCTGCGGTCAGACCAGATATCAACGGTTACAGAGACAGATGGTTGACTCTGCAATCTTTCAACAATAGTCTGCTTCACTTGGTTCACCAGTACTGGGATTCTTTTCTCGGAGATAGTGCTTCTCGAGATGGGGGTGTATTTTGAGTCCATGACTTTCAGAAATTTTCTAAAGTAACAATTCTCCACCAAAGCCAGAGGCAGTGCACAGCCAATTACCAAGTCCTTAATGATGGATGCATTAATTGCTTGCTGCCGAGGGGATTTAGAACTGTAGACCGAAACATTGGAGAAGCATGCAGATACTGATGGTTGGGCAACGTCAGTTTGGTCTTGTGCTGCCTTGTACTCCAGGAACCTGTAAGAGAGAGGCAACATCCACAAATTATTATATATCTATTATATATCAGCATGTTTTAAAATTCATAATGTTCTCTATTATAAACTATTAATTGCAAAACTATATATGTATAATTTATACGTTTTAAAGGCATAAGCTCTCTTACTGTCTGTTGGAACTAGGTCACCTTCATTTCTAATCCAAAATAGCCTAGGCCTAGCCTAACACATGCAAGGTGATTTCCACATTCCTGATGTGAAAGAAAATGACCAAGGACAGCCTATTATTAATATTCAAAATTTGTAATATTTAAATTTGTAACCACCTGTAGCGACCTAGCCAGCCCACAACTCCTTTCACTGCAGAGCGATCTTAATGGTGGAAATTATATTAGGCTACCTACTCGAAATTATCAGCCTATGTCTACATACTGCTGAATGTTGTAACAAAGGCTTTACTGTATGTAACAATATTAATGTAGATTAACAATTAAACAAGATGCAGATGTTGTAGATCTTGACTAATTTTAATAATCAACAAAATGTATGTGGACATTAGAGGAAGCAGTCTCTCTTGTTGTCTTACACACAAGCACTAAAATAACCTCCCTATGTAGCCTAATAATATATAATTCAAGTAATATTCAACTCCACACGACACTGAGTGCCCTAATCAAGACAACTAAAGTGTGTGAACAACTAGCTAATGTATTTTGCCCTTGCTCTTGTGTGTGTGGCTACAAGCTCGGCACATAGATAACGTTTCCCAAGAAATTCTCCGAAATTCTCTTCAAAGCTTTACTTAAGACTCACTGTAAAACTGTATAGCAGATAAACAAAATATATCTTGGTATTCGTTTCCTGAGTGCATTTACGAGACACGTTAAGTCGTTAACATTGAATAGAAACCGATTGGTTAGCTTAAAGCTAACGCCTATGGAGAAATCCATATAGATGCTAACGGTTAGCATTCACAAACGAACTAATTGAGTAGCTAAATGGCCACTTGAAATTAAACATTCAACACTTTTCACTGATAAAATAGAATGTCCCTGACACCATCTAAGAGAAATTAGTTTATGGTATTGTCCTGCTTAAGCCTTTCCCTTAACTGTGTTAATGAGACAACTTACAGTTCACATCTCTGCTCTCAAGTTGGACTAGGCTACTTGGTCAAGTAGGCTAGTACAGTAGATACTGTAGCTATGGATAGCTCTGGGCGTCAGAAAAAGACACCAGTGGTGGGCTCGTGGCTTTTTTGGGGGGGTTTATTTTACCAACAACCATCAAACCATCAAAATACCATCTATTCTATGTCATTATAATGTAAAACTAAAACTAACAGCTTTATGTCAAACACACTTTATACTCATGCATGGTTAGGTGAAAGCACAATATGTTAACGAGCATAGCATAGCTCAACAAATACGTTAACGTTAATGCACTCACCTGTTAGGATGACTTCTTCTGATATGGCGATGGAAGTTTGAAGTTGTGCCCAAAGTTTCCGTTATTGAGGTGTTGCAGAATTGGCACCGCACAGTGTGCTTTTTTTTTTAAATCTTTTCCCGTGAAGGTTTTGTGGTTTTGGTATGCAAATTTAATGATGGCAGACTCATTGCTCATCTTGCCGCTATTATCACACCACAGCAACTGAACTGAAGTGAAGTCACTGACACTCACTGCAGCTCTGACTGCAGTATCTTTGCATTGCACCATGGGATGTCATTTTCAAATAATGCCCGTCAACATGGCATTTTATTATTATTGTTGTTGTTATGCGTTGTGTGGGTTTTTTATATGAATATAAAAAATGCGTTGGTCTCGAGGACTCGGCCTGAAATTACGAGTCCTTCTCCTCCCACTGTGGTCCGAGTCCGAGTCAAGACCGAGTCTTTGAAGGAACAAGTCCGAGTCGAGTCCGAGAAAGCAGAAATCGGTCTCGAGACCGGTCTCGAGTACTACATCACTGTGATTCACAATAATTTTACATTTAATTTACATGTTGACAATGAGTAGCCTAGTTTTGGTTGTTGTTGGTGGCGTTATTGCATGTTAGTTATGCCTACAATGCAAAATTGCTTCCTCATGATCGGAAGCTCCTGTAGCCGCATAGGATTTCAAAACAGGCAAAATGCCACAAAACCGGTTTGTGAATAGGTCTGTGAGTTAGGAGTCCTCGACTTCTTTTAAGCTGTCACAGCTGGTGGGAAGGTGTGATTTGTTGGGGGAAGGGCCGGATTAACTGGGCACAAATGTCTGATGGCCCCCCCTGCCCCCCAGTCAACGTGAATCGGTCAGTTAATAGGCCTATATCGTGAAGAGTTTTCTTGCCATCTAAGGCACAGGCGCATCTGTGAGGCCAAGCCTCACCAAGTAGCCAGTTTGTTTACAACTAACATTACATTTAATTAAACTGCTTATAGGCTATGCCGAAATAGTTTTCAACATTTTGAATATTAGTGTCGGGTGAATTAGGAAATGTTCTCAAAGTAGCCTTATGGCTGAAAGCTGCTTGGGATCCCCCCTGTCAAGCAGTATAACGATACAAACGCGCACACTCATTGTTTCAAAAGGAGTAGCCTAATTTCGGCTTTGTCAGAACTGAGCTGTGGACGACACGGCACGGCATGCCCAATTGAAAATAAATTAACGCAACACAACACAGACCCCACTTCTCTCGCGTCAGTCACTGACATGAACGAAACACAGAACCCGCTTCTCTCACGGCAGTCACTGACAGTAGCCTAGAATAAATGCATGGGGAAAAAACTTCCTCTTTTCTCTAGTAGCTGAGTAGCCTCAGGTGCGCACGTAGACATAAGGCCGAACATGCAAGCGCCAATGAATCATGCTCTCACCACAATCACGCCGTTAAACTTAAATAGGTTAAAATCACTAAAATCACTAAAGTTCGCCTTCAAGCAAGGAAAACGATGATTTGAAGACATCTGTGTCGTTGGAAGGGCAATGGGTAGCAACAGGGCAACACAGAGACAGGCCCGATGGCAGGGCTGTTATGAGAGCATTAAAATATGGGATATTCTACGGGTAAACATTAAAACGGCAAGACAGAGGGAGAAGTTAAAATACGTGAGAAACACAGAATAAGTTGCCATGCATTGTTTCGGTCCCTGTGCACAGGGATTATTTGTCATATTATTAATCACAAATGATTATTTGTGCTCACGAGAAAGATTGATTTAAGAACGTTATCACAGTGTGTGGAAAAGCAGCGCGGGTGGAAGACAGCGACAATTGGCAGGGGAGGGTCATGTCTTTTTTAACAATTCTGTCGGAGGGTCATTGAACAATTTCTAGCAGGCAAGGGAGGGTCATGCAACTTTTGACTGAAGCACTCAAAATTCCTCCGGTTGCCCCTTCAATAAATAACGAACAGTCCCTAGATTGCTGCTGGGCTATAGGTCTTGGTTCATGTCTGTTAACAACTCATTGCCGTCAAACGCGTAGCCTATCTTGCGGTTGCATCCATTACAAACAAACATGCAATGTGAACGTCTGGGATTGGGAAGAGCACTAAATGCGCTACTGAATAAGCACGAAGTCAAACCTTTAAATGAAAAACACTCTTTAATAATAAAAAAAATAAACCGCTAATGAAGTAAACTTGTGACCATCAAAAATCGCCAAGTCGAAGCACTGCCCACTGTACACACACACACACAAACAACACACCTACACACACATACACACACACAATACATCTACACACACACACACACACACCTACACACACACAATACATCTACACACACACACACAACACACCTAAACACACACACATAATACATCTACACACACACAACACACACACACAATACATCTACACACACCTACACACACACACACACACACACACACACAAACACACCTACACACACACACACAATACATCTACACACACACACACACCTACACACACACACACACACACAACACACCTACACACACATTACAGGTGTGGGTGTATGTGTGTGTGTGTGTGTGTGTATTACAGGTGTGTGTATCTGTGTGTAATTGTGTGTGTGTTTGTGTATATTACAGGTGTGTGTGTGTTTGTGTATATTACAGGTGTGTGTGTATCTGTGTGTAATTGTGTGTTTGTGTGTGTGTGTGTATTACAGATGTGGGTGTATCTGTGTGTAATTGTGTGTGTGTGTGTGTGTGTGTGTATCTGTGTGTGTGTGTATATTACAGGTGTGGGTGTATCTGTGTGCGACCGCCTACAGTGTGTGTGTGAGCGCGTAACCGCAGAATGTATGGCCGCCACCCACTTCAGCAACATCAGCCAATCAGAGTGCAGCGGACCCCGTCCAGGCTGTATGCTGAAGCCACGGATGCCCTCCTCACACACACACACACACACACTCCAGTGAGGAGAGCAGAGAACACACACACACACACACTCCAGTGAGGAGAGCAGAGAACACACACACACACTCCAGTGAGGAGAGCAGAGAACACACACACACACACACTCCAGTGAGGAGAGCAGAGAACACACACACACACACACACACACTCCAGTGAGGAGTGCGGAGAAAACACACACACACACCCACATTAATGCACAACACACACACACACACATTAATGCACAACACACACACCCACATTAATGCACAACACACACACACCCACATTAATGCACACACACACACACCCACATTAATACACGCACACACCCACATTAATGCACAACACACACACACCCACATTAATACACACACACACACACACCCTTCAGCAGACCAGCAGAAAAGGAGCGTAAAAATGAGTAGCAGTCGTGAGAGGAGGATAGAGAGGAATCGTAAAGAAGAGGAGAGAGGAGGATAGAGAGGATTCATAAAGGTAAAGAATGTAGGCTCTAAAACAGCTGAAAATGGCATTTTAGTTTTTTAATCCCTACATGAACAAACTGCATAATAAAAGATAACCAAACAAGACTTGACTCGGCCGTATTTTATTTTCAGAATGAATAAGACAAAAGGAACAGATAGCTTATACATGACATTGGAGTTTTCCCTCCAGTAAATGCCACTAGGTAGCCTAATATTAATGCCACATGTGCTTAAGTCATCAGTTCAGACTTTCCTAACATACTTTGGTCTACAGTTACTTTACTTAAATTATTTTTACTTGAGAGAATATTATTTGTAAGACAGGCAGGGAAATGGCTAAATATGGTTTAATTATTCTAAGCTCACATTGTCTCAAACCCAAAGAGGAGGATGAAGGGTCTGTTGCTACTCCACTTCCTGGTGTGAACGTTTCTGAAACTGAGGGCCACATGTTTCACAACGTTAAGATCTGCTTCTACTAAAAAATCTGACATAACTATGATCTTGACATGATATGTATCTACCGATGAGCTACCAAGTTTCCTGATTGATTGACACTGATTAGCCTATTATTGCTAATCATAGATATTATAGCCTATTCATTTAAAATGAAACATGTGCCCTTGAGCAAGGCACCTAACCCCTCACTGCTCCCTGAGCGCCGCTGTAGTTGCAGGCAGCTCACTGCGCCGGGATTAGTGTGTGCTTCACCTCACTGTGTGTTCACTGTGTGCTGAGTGTGTTTCACTAATTCACGGATTGGGATAAATGCAGAGACCAAATTTCTCCTCACGGGATCAAAAGAGTATATATACTTACTTACTTATACTTATGTTGTGGCCAGATCTGCTATTGGCTTGCTGTCTGAATTGGGCATTTGTGGTCGAAGTCTAAGGCAGGTGGTTAGTAACATGTCCTTGGCAGCAGAACGGGCAAGCGAATGGTTGTGGGTAAGGAGAAGTTACCCTTCCTGGGGCGCAAGCTAAGGTAAGCTAACTGGCTCATTTGTTTTGTGTTTGTGACGGACCGTGCTAAGGTTGATGGTGGTTGGTTAGGGTTTTTAGGGTTATGGTTTAGTCCACATCAACGGGACGGACCAACCTAGCCAACCAAGACCATGCCTAGGCTGGTTAAGAGTATTTTGGGTATTGGATATTTCAATGTGGTAATATGGTGGCAGCATGGAGGGGAATGTCTCCAGGACGCTGGTTTCACTGTTAAGCCTATAGTTAGTTTAGTTTCGATAACCAGCCTAGAACAGCACAAATATTTCAGAATCATCACATTGTAGCATCTTAATGTCTGCTGAAAAGTTTCAGTGAAAACATAGGAATTAATGTTTCTTGGGATTTTACTTGCAGTATTTGCATTATTATCATAAAATCAGGAATACATTTTGATGATGTGTGTAGGTCTTTTCAAAAATCATGATTAAATACTGTAGGCCTATACATTTTCCTGGACAGAATGAAAACTTAACCAAATGATGATAAAACAAAGTTCTCCCACACAAATTAGGTAGATTATGATGTGATTGGTTGCCTTTATTTGGTTATTTTATATTACTGCAATTTAAAGCTGCCTGCTTTGCGACTAGCTTTAATTTCCCCACTAACCCGCAGCTACACTAAACTTAAGGATTGCATTGATAGAATTGACAGCCTGTAACAACTTGGGAGTTTTGACTAGCCGGCAGCAAGTTTTAAAAACTCGTGGCAGATTTAATGGATTTGCTTTCTCGTCGGTTGTTTGGTATGGATTTTAATCAGGGTTCAACAAAAGGTAGGCTCTAAATTACTACTGTACATTCCTGCTGCTGGTGTGTGTGTGGAAGGTGTGTCATTGCGGCTCCAACAAACTGGCGTAGTTTTCAAATATCATTTGCTATTTGATGGTGACTGCTGATCGATTTTGTGAAAGAAATGGACAGATTGAGTTACAAATTATGACATAACCATCAACACAAGCATTTACAAAGCATGATCATTGCAGTACTTGAACAGGATTATTCATGTTTTTCTTTCACCTTATTACTATTTAGAATATACAGTGCTGTGCATAAGTTGACATTTATTTATATAATAACATTTATTTATTTACGATACATGATACATTAAAACATAATTGATGTCCTATTTTTAATTTTGGCATTAAGACAAAAGGCAAAATATGTTTTTTATTCCTCCCTTTAGTCAATTTCAGCATGGGTGTCTTAACTTTTGCACAGCACTGTATAAACTATATAGACTTCTCTTTCATGTCATTAGACTGTATTGGTGCTGTGCATGTCGAATTGAGTGCCTGTCACTTTAATGCCGTGACGCCCCGTGACACTTACTTGATTCTCATGGTTTTAAGCTAACTTAGTAGCGTTGTTGTGCATGGTGCATACGAATATGTGGATGAAATGAATTATGTTTCCCATGTCATTTGGTCAAATAAATGGTCAAAAACTCGAAGAAAATCTATCTTGGATTATAGCAGATAAGTGTCTTGTATCATATCTATAATTTTGATGAGCTCTACAGGAATTACAAACTATCTCAGATGTAAATGGTTGCGTATCCTATTACTCAAATTCAATTAAACCCAGCAATAGGCTAGCTAGACCTTAGTTTTTTCACAGCCTAGGTATGTTAGCAACACAGGGCTTGAAAGCATTGCCTGTATCACAAACAAAAATGAAACAATGCGTGGAATTTATCTCAGAATAGGCTACTGAAGGTAGGGGCGAGCTATCTCGCTGGCGTGTTTAATTTGGTTCCTTGGTTAACATAATGTAGGCTATGTTTTTTTGCACAAAATTGTGTCTGCTAATAAACTTAAACATAAACACAAACAAGCGTGATCTCCTGCGGAATCCCTGACTGCGCCTTCAACGTTAGCCTACTATTATTTGTTGACATGAAACCTGAACGAACGGCAGCTGTTCCTGAAGTTAACCCTAGGAAGCCGCTGATGAATACAATGTAGGGGAAACACTGAGTTGACATGTAGCCTTGTATTACGGGCTGTGATGTGAATTAAGATATCCTAGGCTACAAGCCATGCTCTAATGCACCGCTTGTTACTGAATATGTTGTTGAGTTTAGGCTTTTAAATTAGGCTAGATTAGCCTATCTTTAATGCACCAGCATATGTCATTCCTTGATCTTGGCATTTAGGCTAGGCTACGTTTCAAAGCCATCAAAACATGAAGGCTTCTATATACACTTTATTGAAGTTAATGTGTGTCTGAGGTGATTTATTGAATAATGCATAGTCTAGACATAACTCCAGTTGGCAATACAACTTCGCACCGTAACTTCAAGTGTTCAGTAGCAGCGTGAAAGGAAGGCATAAAGCCGTATCTGATGTTACGGGCTTCTGCCACAATTTCCCCTCGGCTTTTTGAAGTTACGGCAAAAACATAATCTTATTTCTCCCAAAAAACAACCGAATTGAAACTTGATGTTTGTCTACATGATAAAACGTATGTTTATTGTCCTAATAATGACAAAAACTATTTTTTGCCAAAATCGAAGTTACAACCTTTTGCCTTAGTGCGGCAGTACAGATTACAGAATACATGCCCAAAAATGTATTTTGTAACATATTCCGATAGACTACTCAAAGTGAGTAATAAGTAGTGAGTGAGTAATAATGAGTAATAAGTAGTGAGTGAGTAATGGGTAGTGAGTGAGTAATAATGAGTAATAAGTAGTGAGTGAGTAATAAGTAGTGAGTGAGTAATAAGTAGTGACCCACATAGCAAAATTCAGTTGAATCAACGTTAAAATATGGTCTGGCAGAAATGTTGAAACTACGTTGAAGCCTAACAACGATCCGATGTTGAAAGTGTCCCCTCTACTTTCTGTTGAATCAACATTGGATCTTCAACCATATCGATACTGAATCAATGGTGATTCAACCATCATCTAAATGAGAATCTACATTTCAATTTCAGTTGATTTTATTTTGAAATAATGTTACTGAATCAATATTAGTTCAACCATTATCTAAAAGGTATAATATTCATTTATATGAATTAATGAGTATAATTAAAATATATATATATATATATATATATTAAAATGAGTGATGGCCATTGTAGCTTGCAGAACAATCAACATCAACCTTCATTGAAATACACTCTATTTAGCAGTAGAACTATGCTGCCAACAATAGGACTAACCGTATAATAACAACAGACACATTTTGGATTCATTTAGTTTCTATGGATAAACCATTTTATATTTTTAAGATTGTTTTTTTCTTTTCTTTTTTTAATGCAACGAACAAAACATGAAGAACAAGGGGGTGATGCTATGTGTGTGTGTGTGGGCTTGTATGTGTGTGTGTGTGTGTGTGAGAATGCTAGTAGTGTGTTTATGTGTGTGTTTGTGTGGTGTGTGTGAATGCTGTGTGTGTGTGTGTGTGTGTGTGTGTGTTTATGACCCCAGGGCCATAGCCCATATGAAGAGGACACTGGGAGAGAAGCAGAGACGACATGTCAGCACTCACGCCAGTTCTTCACAATGTCACTGAAGGCCTGCTGTGTGAGCTTTCTGTCACACTGCCGAGAAGCAACTGAAAGACATAAATCCAAAATTGTTTTTTTTAAGGAATGATAAGATACTCATTGCATCAGTTGGGTTGAAATAACTTGCCAGCTGAAAGATAATGTTCCATGCAACATAGACCAAGTTATGGACAGGCACCTTATAGCAGACCCATGGGGGCATGAGGGAATTAGCAGTTAGGCCTACGTTTTTCCAAATTGTCTCTTTATTTTTCCTATGGGCTGCATGTGGTGAGCTGAACGGCAGGACTATGGGTCAATTTCAGGGCTCGAATTATCTTTTTGTCTTTAAGAGGGTCTCTCTATCTCATAAAAAGTTGGCACACCCCGCGCATAGACTAACAAGGCGATACAATTAAATAGCCTAGGCGCGAGTGGCGCTTTTGCGCAGTATATGCGCACGGTAGGCCTAGGCTTTACCTTGACACACGCACACAACAGACAGATTTTTCAATTTAGAAATTGATTCCTTTTAATTATTTTCAACATATTATTGATTGTAATAGTCCATATTTCATTTCAATTTCACAACGTAACTCATTTGAACCAGACCACCGTCTCAGATAGGCTATCCTCAGTGTCAAACACAATAATGCATGTAGTAGGGGTGTGAATCTCTCATGTAAAAGACGATACGATCTAGATAAATGAGCACGATTCGAAACAAGAAAAGATACATGTTTATAAAAAACGATTCAGTACGATTCGATGCGATTCGATGCAATTCGATGCAGTTCAAGAATGGAAAGCATTCTGAAAGATTTTTTATCATTTGCTCAAGGTGCACATTCATTTTATATTATCAATTATCATGGTTGTCAATTAGGCAACAAAATGTGTGAATATGATTATCTAAACTGAGGTTTGTTTCATATACTGTATTGAAATGAAAAAAGAATAGTCTACATTTCAGTCAAACACAGCAGCCAAATACAACATCAAAACACATTTTTATAGACTTTACAGATTTTATAGTTATATCTGATTGTTTTCATGGAGCTGTAGCCTATAAATAAAATAAATAAAAATAAAACAGTGCTTAAGACACTCTTGGCCTTTTCTCATTGAGGCCTAGCCTACCCTACAAGAAGAAGAATAAAATAGGCCTACAAATCAATGAACTCTCAGGGCTTATTTTGTTCCAACAGTAGACCTAACAGACTATCGTTGTTTAGGAATGCTATAAGTTCTTAATTTCGCGCTGGATTTTGAAAAACAAAAGCCGACCGAGTGCAAGTTGTCACATGCTTAAGTTGCAATAGATGTATGGGTAATGAGGTCATTTGACAACTTTGGGCAATGAATGTAACCAAAAACGAACTGCATTACCCACAATTCCGTGCCACATATAGTTTTAAAACCAGAAGTGGGGTGAACGCAGTGCTTGGAACGTAAATAAGCGTCTGAGCGAGCAGAAAAGGTTGTGCACCGATTGATAATAGGTTGTGCACTGATTGATTTCGATACGGGGCTTCACGTATCGATGTAGCCGTATCTTACACGTTAAAAACGGATACAGATACGTATCGGTTAATCTATACACCCCTAGCATGTAGTATAACTTATACACAGGGAAAATGCACTAACTGGCAGAAATTAATAAAGCCATTGCAGCCAAACTATGTTCTAGTATTATAGGCTAATGTACACATAACAACACCTGGGTGTTCAGTCGTCTCGTGTGTTGAACGATGGAATATTAAGACGAACAATTTTGGAATTTGCACTAAGATGTTGTCGGGTAGCCATTGAATATTCTGCCATCAAAGATTGCTAACAGTTCACACAATCATTGAAGTAGGCTGCATTATGGGCCATAATTTATGGCTTTGTCAATCAACATAGAAGAGGCGAAGCGCAAGTTCAACAGCAAACAGGACTTTTCAGCACATATCAGCAGTCCAGTTACACTTACGGGTCCTATCACGAAGCGCTCTTACGATGTGTAGAGACCGAAATTACTTTTGTTTGGCCTTAAATGCACATCACTGTTACTGTGTTAAAACAGCACAAGGAATATTAAGTTAAACTCACCAAACAGCAGTCTTGCAGGCAAGTGTCTTTAAATAGAGCATCACAGTCCCACCCACAGCCGATTCCGGAAGTAAGAATTTCTCCATTGACAATTGGGGTATAAGCCATTAAAACGTAACGATACATGGTACAGTGGGCAGTGCTTCGACTTGGCCAGCTTCACTCGCGGTATCACGCGACTGTAATTTGTATTTTTCCAGTGCAACAACTCAACGCTGCAACAACTCAAACATCCGGTAGATAATAATAATAATAATAATAATAATAAGCTTTATTTGTATAGCACCTTTCATACACAGAATGCAGCTCAAAGTGCTTTACATTTCAAGCATGTAACACAATAATAGTCAGTCAGTCATTATCAATCACTTTTCTTCATTGCTAGGGGACGTTTATGATCCACTCAGCAATATATCAAAAATATAGAAAATGACATGTCATAAGACTGGCAGCCTTAACCCTTTACCCCCCACAAGCACGCCATATGGCAACTGTGGCAAGGAAAAACTCCCATATTCCAGGAAGAAACCTTGAGCAGAACCTGACTTAATAGGGGGAGCCCATCTGCTTCTGGTTGGCTGCGCCCTCCAATAGCAGCAGATGTAGAATAATCTGAAAAAGTAGTCTACAGGATAAGATGAGTTAACTAAAAGCTTTCCTGTACAGGTATGTTTTCAGATCTTTTTTAAAAATATTTATTGAACTCGCCTGCTTGATGTACAGAGGCAGGGTGTTCCATAGTTTGGGGGCATAATGGATAAAAGCAGCTTCTCCACTTTGCTTGTGGAGCACTTTGGGTACGATTAAAAGATTAGAATTGGATGATCTAAGTTTCCTTTGTGGTTGATAAGATATTAAAAGCTCAGAGATATATGAAGGTGCTATGCCATTCAGAGCTTTGTAAGTAATTAACATAACCTTAAAATCAATTCTATAGGAAATAGGGAGCCAGTGCAGTTCAGCCAACACAGGGGTGATGTGTTCTCTCTTCTTAGTCTTAGTTAAAAGTCTAGCCGCAGAGTTCTGTATGAGTGCCAATTTCTTTAGATGTTTTTTGGGAAGACCAGTGAAAAGTGCATTGCAGTAGTCTAACCTGCTAGTGATAAAGGCGTGAATTAGTTTTTCTGCATCTTGTTGAGTTAAAAAGGGCCGCACTTTGGCAATGTTTCTCAAGTGGAAATAGGCTGTCTGAGTAACTTTACTGATGCGCCAAGTTCCCCAGATTACTAAGAACAATATATCGCTTTAGTTTTGGTCCAACCAAAAGTACCTCTGTTTTGTCATCATTTAGTTTCAAATTTTTTTTGCTCATCCACTGATTAATGGAGGTTAGGCATGCAGTGAGGGAGCAAAGGCCATCTGGGTTAGTTGGCTCCACAGAAATATACAATTGAGTATCACCTGCGTAGCTGTGGAATTTTACATTATGCTGACTTATGACGTTTCCCAATGGAAGCATATATAGGGAAAATAGCAGGGGACCAAGACAGCTCCCCTGGGCCACACCAAAAGGCAAGTCATGTTTTTCAGATACATGATCTCCTAGACTGATATAAAAATCTCTGCCAGTAATGTAGGTTTGAAACCAGTTTAGAGCATTATCAGAGAGACCCACCCACTTTGCAAGGCGGTGAATTAGGATGCTATGATCAATGGTGTCAAATGCCGCACTCAAATCCAGAAGAATAAGGATTGAGACTTTATTTGAGTCAGTAGCCAGTCTGAGATCATTGACTATTTTTACTAGAGCCGTTTCTGTGCTGTGATTTGATCTAAAACCTGATTGGAATTTTTCAAGGATACTGTTTTCGTTGAGGAAGGTATTTAACTGATTACAAACAACTTTTTCAAGTACTTTGCTCAGGAACAGTAGATTTGATATAGGCCTGTAGTTGCTCAGATTGGTATGGTCAAGATTTGACTTTTTAAGTAAAGGTTTCACATCAGCGGTTTTAAAAGCAGTTGGAAATATACCTGTTTCTAATGAGGTATTTATTACATTGAGAATAAAGGGAGCTAAGCTATCATATACTTTTTTGAGGAATCTAGTAGGGATTGGATCTAAAACACATGTTGAGGAGCCGGTTTGAGTTATACTTTTACCAAGCTCAGATTGAGTAATAGTGCTAAAGGACCTTAATTTTGGGGGGCTGTTTTTGGGTGTACTATCAAACATATTACTTGTGTTACCAATAGCCTCCCTTATAGAAATGACTTTGTTTTTGAAGAAGTCTGCAAATTCTTTGCATCTTAGAGAGGATGCCTGACTAAGTGTATCAAAAGGTGTTTGATGCAATAGCCTATCAATGGTAGAGAACAATACCCTAGAGTTTCCACTGTTTTCAGCAATTACCTTAGAGAAGTGGTTCCTTCTCTCATTCCGAATAGCTCTATTATAATTTGCTATTTCTTCTTTTAGAATGGCACGGTGAACCTGTAACTTAGTTTTTCTCCATGTTCTCTCAGCTTTTCTACAGGATCTTTTTAGATCATGGATATTTTCATTCATCCGAGGTGTCCGTTTGCTACAGGGCCTTTTTTTAGTCTTTAAGGGTGCCACTCTGTCAAGCAGAGCACCTAATTCACGATTGAGAGCCTCTACCATTTGATCAATGGGATGATGTAAAATATCTAAATTTATGGAGTCTATAAGAGCTATGAACTGCTGTTCTGCTCTAATGTCCAAGAGTCGCGATTTGATTGCAATTTCGGGATGAATTTTTGGAGTATGTAGTACTACATTAAAAGATACACAATAATGATCAGACATATTTATATCATTTACTGATAAGTCTGTGACTTCTATCCCTCTAGAAATGACTAGATCGAGGGTGTTGCCAAGGTTGTGGGTGGGTCCTGTAACATGCTGCTTTAGCTCTAAACTGTCCAACACATTAAGGAACTTACTGGCTTTAGCATCAGTTGTCTTATTGACATGAATATTAAAGTCGCCATTTACAATTATCCGATCATAGCTAGTGATGATGAGCGACATAAGTTCAGAAAACTGGTCAAGAAAGCCAGTCCATAGTTTAGGAGGGCGGTATAAGGTTAATAGAAGTACAGCTGGGTCAGCCTTCAGAGTGAGGGCAATATACTCAAAGGAAGCGAATTCGCCAAAGTTGACTCTAGTTAGTTAGTTTATTTGTCCTTACATAGGAAATTTGTTTTCACATACCATACAAAAAAAAACTCTAGTGCAACTATATTTGTTTGAGAGAATGGAGGCAATTCCACCACCTCGTTTGTCTTGTCTAATTGAGTGGAAGAAATTGGCTCAAGTGAGCAGGGTGTCTCATAAAAAGAAATGGAGCCTGGAAAACCCTACTTCACTACAGACTTTAGCAGACTGGTTTAGAAATAATTTAATAGCCAGAAATATGCCTGCCCTGCCCTAATAAAGAAATATTTGGTTAACTGCGAGTGAATCCCGTTTGCAGCCGTAGAAGAAACGCAGGACAAATTAAACATTCTTGTTTTCTCCGAGTGCAACGATGATAGACAGACATCATTTGGACAAAATATAGAGCATATTAACCTCCGTTGCTCAGCCAAATGCCTTCCTGTTACGTCCTGTTATCACGGAGTTACAGGCGATAAACGATTTTTGATGGTCACAAGTTTACTTCATCGGTTTATTTTTTTTTTTTTGATTATTAAAGAGTGTTTTTCATTTAAAGGTTTGACTTCGTGCTTATTCAGTAGAGCATTTAGTGCTCTCCCCAATCCCAGACGTTCACATTGCATGTTTGTTTGTAATGGATGCAACCGCGAGATAGGCTATGCGTTTGACGGCAATGAGTTGTTGAACCAAGACATACCCGACAAACACAGGACGTCCCCCAGACCTCATGCCGACATTCACGACGTCCCCGATTGGTCCCGAACGTCATGTTCTCTAGCGGACCTTCCCGGTGACCTTATTGACATCCGGAGCAAGTTATCGTTTGGTTATTGCGTGACGTCCGGTGCAGGACTTTCTGGGGACGTCACCGTCAGGTCCCTCGGATGACATTTGCATTTGGTCATTTCAAATACCTCCTAGGGACCCGACAATAACGTTATACCGGGGACATGGGGGGGACGTTTGTTTATTCACACATGGCAGCGGAGTTGAGAGCGCTCTGGCTACTGCCTGCAGGACGGAGACATCACATCCATGCACGACTTCACGTTATACGTCTGGGGATGACTAAAGTAGCCTATCTATCTATCTAGTCTCTAGCAGTAGCTGCATTAGCCTACCGTAGTCTAAGGCAACATATCATACAGTTTATGAAGTTGTGCGTCTATGAGCAAAGTAGAACCATATGTCTACTTTGCATAGACGCACAACTTCATAAACTGGGAAAAGGGTTAACGTTAAACTCAAAAGTATATGTGCTACATAATTCATGCAGACATGCCGAATTATGTAGCACATACATTTTGAGTTTAACGTTAATGTAACGTTACAAACTAGGGAAGGGATTTTATCAAAATGTTAGCTGATGTGATGCTTGGTGTAACGTTAGCAAAGTCGCTGTTCTTATCTTCTGGCTTAGCCTACAATGCGCTTTTCTTCAGATAACTGTCATTACGTGATGCATGTAACATGCTCTAAATAGGCAGTGGTTTATTTAACATAATCACGTACTTATTATCTGTTTTATTTTCAGAAACACACACACGGCCGAATTGGGACTGAGCCAGCTTTTTGGTGCTGAATACGATGCAATAAAACTAGAGAAATGTTAAAAACAGACCACGTAGCATTTGTTTAGGGTTGTCTAGCAACAGAAGTGACTACTTAATTTGTAAAGCAAAACGATCTAGCTCTACATTGCAGAAGAATTAAGGATACTGCTTCTTCATGACTTGTTTAAATGTCATTGTAATTTATTTGACGCATGCTCGCGTTTAAAAGTGTCACGCATAGGCCTAGCTGTCCCCAATGTTACAGCAGCTCCTTGTGGAAACAGCAAAGAGTGCACATATCCGATGAGATTTCTAACGAGGAGCAGAAGCTCTCTGCCTCACCAGAGCCTTACTGTTTATTAATAAAACAATGATATAGAATAGAAACATCAGAATCTATTTATTTCATCTTAAAGTTGGCTATAAAGAGCATTCATAGCCTAGAGAAAACGATACATTTTTCTTTATCTGCAATGTTCCAGGAAGAAAGGCTTACATTTATAGGCTGTCCCTGTTTGATCACAGCAGGTCCAAGAAAACGAGTGGATATAACGTAATGCATTCTAGTTATGTTTCATGTACTTTATTTCATGTTGTAGGCATGGGGACATGATGAAGTAGGCTATCCAACTGTCGTGTGTTAAATTATTGTGATTACGAGCCAGTGGTTTTCAAACATGCGTGACTCGGACATCTAACTAAATGCAACAGGCATAGGCTATCGTCCTCGCATTCGCAAAATGAGGACCAGTGTTTTGTCAAATTGAAAATAGCTATTCGTTTTAACGATTTTTTTATGATCGTATGAAGTGCTTTTTGTATAGGCTACTAGGCTATCTTAATCTTGGAATATAGGGAGGGAAGTGCGCGTGTTCTGCAGTCAGCCAAATATGAATGTAATTCTGTGGCATAAAGCAGATGTATTTGTTTATTGTACAGAAAAATAAAAATGACATGTCAAGCAGTCAATTGACTACATTGCAGTCAAGAAGTAGGACAAATTAAGACACTGTTTTGATTTGCGTAGTTGCGTTACCCCCAACACTGCCAATAACAGACAGCAAATTAAGATATTTTTTCGTTTTGTGGAGTGGCACCGGTAGGCTATCAAAAGCAGATTTCGATTTTCGCTACCACCATGTAGTCAAGCCTTAAGCCATACCCAAGTAGTCTTAATCGAGGTAATGTTTAATTACGATTTATTTTGTTATTGAATTCGTAGGCTGGGATTCCTCTCGGTAACAATTATGTTTAAAGGTAGCCTAGCCTCCTGCTTTTTCAGAAGGGGCGGCAGTCAGGCTACTGACAGCGATGTACAGTGGCAGAGCGACGCACAGTGGCTGAAAGTGGTACTAAAGCTTCACGCAGCTTCACGCCTCGTAATGCGCGACTGAAGTGGCCATTTGAAAGCGATGCCCACTGTAGACTTAAAACCAGCTACGGCTGTACTAAGCGATTGTATATGCTCATATAGAGGGCGAAAATTCAAGGGTCACCAACCTTGTTTTGAGAATGTCTTTTATTCGCGATGTCTTGGATAAGTACTTCATTACCCATAATCCTGAACAATCCCAGTGATGCCTCTGATTGGTTGAAAGTGCGTAAACTTTCTTAGCGAAAATCCCTGACCAAGATGGCGGAGTCTTTTACTGCTTATGGCGAAAATCTTATGTGAATAAAAACTTTCTAGACGGACATTGTACTTCTGTCAACAAGGATTGTGGTTTATATATCACACGAACTTAGTCAGGGCCAATACACCATCAAATAAAACACTGTAAATGCTAGTTTAAACCCTTAACTTTTCAGGTAGCCGATAAACTAATCATTAGCTTTCAGACATTAGAATGTCATTATAATGCTGCTAACATTAGCCTACATGCTGCAGCACATGTATGAAATATATTGTGTTTTAATGACCTTGTTGTTTCTATGAACATGAATTGTTGTTTATAGGCAACATCAACTTAGTCGAGCCATAAAGAGCCCTGTATATCCTCATTAAGTACTATTGAACTAGCTAGCTGATAGCCCAAGCTGGAAGCTACCACCGGCTAGACCAGCGTTTCTCAAGCTGTGGGAGCTCCGAGTCGCCTCTTCTTGGAGCGCATGTTTGAATCTGCAAGCACGTTCACTAATGAACATTTCTTGGCGAAGCTGGCCTATCTTAGCGATATATTTGATATATCTTAGCGATACATTTGAGTTAAATGTCCAGTTACAAGGCAAAGACAAACACCTACCTCACCTAGCAAATAAGATTACTGCATTCACCAAAAAAACTTGAGTATGGGACAGGCGCCTCGATTGCGACAGATTTCTGAGCGAAATCGCTGAAACGTCTGATTGGGAGCCACTCTTGTGATCCCATGTATTAAACAGTAGGCCTAAATCACATCCCTGCAAAGTTTATTTCAAAAATATTTCCCAACCAGCAGTGCTCAGTATGACTGGATTATGGATCCAGTGGATTTAATGCAGCATGTTGGTATTTCATTGAATATATTGTACAATTCTGTAAAATGGCCTATGCTTCCTAATATGTTGCTGGAAAACAGAAATATGTGTGTTACAGTATGTATTTATTTATTATTATATCTGCAGCACCAGCTGATTTTAACTCTGTTGAAGAGGATATATTTAGAACTTGTCATTATTTCAATAAATTTGACAATTTTAAGCTTGACCTACCACTTTCTTAGAGCGATGAGGGACAGGTGGGGCTCGAGAATGCCCCCTTGATCAAAGTGGGGAATGAAAAAAAAAATTTGAGAACCACTGATCTAGTTTGTTAACTACCACAGTCACGAGTTGGGTCGCGATAGTCTTTCATTTTAAAAAAGTGGGTCCCCAGAAAAAAAGTTTGAGAAACACTGAAACACTGGGCTAGACACTGGAGTAAAATGGTTAGCAAACCGTCCATGCCCCTGTGAATATTTCACTGTTTCAAGGACGAAATCAAGAGTGTCCAAAGGGGTGAAACCCACTTTAAATCGGGTCACATTATTGACTGTTGTGTGTCCAAGGGTCAGCTTGTGGGTTTTGTAAGGGCCAGCATGAGGGACAAGACCTACAAAGTTGTGTGGTGAGTTTTGCAGGGAGGTTGGTAATGCTAGTTAACATTAGCTAGGCTACTGTAGCCTTCATACTGTATGAGTCATATCATCAATTATTAACCTAGAAACACTTCGTACATTTAATGAACATTTTGTGTAATAATTCACAGCAAGTTAATAAACTGAATATGG
This sequence comes from Alosa sapidissima, assembly GCF_018492685.1. Taxonomy (NCBI): domain Eukaryota; kingdom Metazoa; phylum Chordata; class Actinopteri; order Clupeiformes; family Clupeidae; genus Alosa; species Alosa sapidissima. The sequence goes on from NC_055975.1 coordinate 31,803,203, forward strand.
TGGTCCAAGAGCAGACCATGCACCGGTCCATGCATCAGGATAGCAGTCCGATACCAAGCACTGCACCATGTTGCTAACGTTAACCACTTTCACACACAAACACGATATAAAATACACCACATATATTTACCATATGTAAATATAACATTCAATACCAAAAGACTATTATTTACACGATTACTCTTGAAATATCTGCTATTAACTGCACATTCACTATATAAAAATCACTTTTTGGAGGAAAAGGTTCGCGTGCTTATGCTTATGAGTTACGCCGTAGCTGATTAGCCTAAGACATGCTCTTAAATAAACTCATGCATCTTAAATAAACTGAACAGTGCACAGATACACGGACAGACAATGTGTTTCACTTAATCAGGTGACATTTCTGTAGACTTAACTAGTTGACTGAAATAATTATGGCACACATGAAACCCCACACAAATTGAGTTTGAGTGAGAGACATTGACCACACTGGCAAATTTATGTCTGATAAAAAAATCTTTATTAATATGGAATACATTTCTCTTAATGGTCACCATGGATACAAGTGCTTGCAGTGGTTTGAGCATCAAATAGCACGAGAGCCGTCACACTCACACACACTAAATTCTGTCTAAAACTAGACACATTATCATCAAATAGCATGAGAGCGGTCCCACAAACTGGATTCACAACTAGAGACGCACAATCAACTTCTCTCTCACACACACACACAGCACACATAATCAACTTCTCTCTCTCACACACTCACACACACACAGCACACATAATCAACTCCTCTCTCTCACACACACAGCACACATAATCAACTTCTCTCTCTCACACACACACACACACACACGTTCCTTTACAATCAGTGGTCATGAGGAGAGCACACACACACACACTCTCCCACTCTGCTTCTGCTGCAACTCACATGTTTGTATGTTTGAATTAATCAAGTCCAAACAGACACAACTTGGTGTATTTATTTACACACACACACACAGCAAGTCCAAACACATTGGTATATTTATTTTGCTTTATGTTTGTTCAGATGTATGTGTTTTTGCAATGCAGGCTATTCATGTCAATATAAATCAATGTGCTATTCCTCATTTTGGTGGTAGATTTGGATTAACGTTTTTGCTAAACAAATAAACATAAATTGATGTGATTTAATGTGTGAATGGTAGAGGATGAGACGTGTGTGATGAGCATCGTGGTGATGTGGTGTAGAATGGACGCATACACACACATCCCCTCCTTAGCTCTCAATTGGTCTCTATTGATCTAAAACACATCTCTATCCCTGTCCACGTTCCTTCTCGTCTTTTAATTCTACATCACCCTTTATTTTCCTCCTCTAGCACTCTCTCATTATCCTCTAGCACTCTCTCATTATCCTCTAGCACTCTCTCATTATACTCTAGCACTCTCATTATCCTCTAGCACTCTCTAGCACTCTCTCATTATCCTCTAGCACTCTCTAGCACTCTCTCATTATCCTCTAGCACTCTCTCATTATCCTCTAGCACTCTCTCATTATACTCTAGCACTCTCATTATCCTCTAGCACTCTCTAGCACTCTCTCATTATCCTCTAGCACTCTCTAGCACTCTCTCATTATCCTCTAGCACTCTCTAGCACTCTCATTATCCTCTAGCACTCTCATTATACTCTAGCACTCTCTCATTATCCTCTAGCACTCTCTAGCACTCTCTCATTATCCTCTAGCACTCTCTCATTATCCTCTAGCACTCTCTAGCACTCTCTCATTATACTCTAGCACTCTCTCATTATCCTCTAGCACTCTCTAGCACTCTCTCATTATACTCTAGCACTCTCTAGCACTCTCTCATTATCCTCTAGCACTCTCTCATTATACTCTAGCACTCTCTCATTATCCTCTAGCACTCTCATTATACTCTAGCACTATCTAGCACTCTCATTATCCTCTAGCACTATCTAGCACTCTCATTATCCTCTAGCACTCTCTAGCACTCTCTCATTATCCTCTAGCACTCTCTCATTATCCTCTAGCACTCTCTCATTATCCTCTGGCACTCTCTTTATTCTCAATTTTGTGAGAATCACCTTCAAATAATACCTTTACAGTAAAACCACTTTCACATGCGCACACAATAAACTCCACAACCCATCTGGTGTGGCAAGTGAGTGTGTGTGTGTGTGTTTGTGTTGGTTAAGGTGGCACAGAATGAATGTGTGTGTGTGTGTGTGTGTGTGTGTGTTGGTTGGTTGAGGTGGCACAGTGTGTGCATGTGTGTGTGTGTGTTGGATATGGTGCCGCAGAATGTGCTGGTTGAAGTTGTGCTGCACGATGAGGTGGTTTCAAAAACAAACCCACAGATTTACTCTAATTAGTAAACACAAAGTCCACAATACAAATAATAATGCGTACCATCACTACATTAAACACACAACTCTCTTACTCACACACCTACATATACGCATACACACGCATTAAACACACAACTCTCTCACACACACACCTACATATATATGCACGCGCACGCATTAAGATGCTGGTCTCAAGAGCTAAGCTGCTCTATGATTGGATAACTAGTCAAGTAAGCTGCTCTGTGATTGGATAACTTAGTAAGTCTCATTTCTATTCAAAGCTATTCTATTACATTCATAGCCAGTAATTGAGCTGGGTTCCATGGGTGTGTTGGGGTAAAGGTGTGTGTTGGGGTAAAGGTGTGTGTTGGGGTAAAGGTGTGTGTTGTGTTCCATGGGTGTGTTTGGCTAAAGGTGTGTGTTGGGGTAAAGGTGTGTGTTGTGTTCCATGGGTGTGTTTGGCTAAAGGTGTGTGTTGGGGTAAAGGTGTGTGTTGGGTTCCATGGGTGTGTTGGGGTAAAGGTGTGTGTTGGGTTCCATGGGTGTGTTTGGCTAAAGGTGTGTGTTGGGGTAAAGGTGTGTGTTGGGTTCCATGGGTGTGTTGGGGTAAAGGTGTGTGTTGGGTTCCATGGGTGTGTTTGGGTAAAGGTGTGTGTTGGGTTCCATGGGTGTGTTTGGGTAAAGGTGTGTGTTGGGGTAAAGGTGTGTGTTGTGTTCCATGGGTGTGTTTGGCTAAAGGTGTGTGTTGGGGTAAAGGTGTGTGTTGTGTTCCATGGGTGTGTTTGGCTAAAGGTGTGTGTTGGGGTAAAGGTGTGTATTGGGTTCCATCGGTGTGTTTGGGTAAAGGTGTTTGCTCTGTAGTTCTGGTGTTTAATGAGTTGGTGTTTAATGTTTAGAAGGTTTGGGGCTCGTACCAGACTCCTGTAGGGTTGGAGTATCAGAGTTCTGTAGGGTTGGGGTATCTGTAGGGTTGGGGTATCAGTAGGGTTGGGGTATCTGTAGGGTCGGGGTATCAGAGTTCTGTAGAGTTGGGGGTTCCGGAGTCCTTTCCTGGAGAGGCTTATACTGTGTGCTGTAGTGTATACTACTCTCTTACAGTGGCCTCCTTTCTCCCACACACACACACACACACTAGTGCGTACTAATCTCTCTCACACACACACACACTAGTGCATACTAATCTCTAATCTCTAATCTCACACACACACACACACACACTAGTGCGTACTAATCTCTAATCTCTCTCTCCCACACACACACACACACTAGTGCGTACTAATCTCTCTCTCCCACACACACACACTAGTGCGTACTAATCTCTAATCTCTCTCTCTCATACACACACACACTAGTGCGTACTAATCTCTAATCTCTCTCTCCCACACACACACACTAGTGCGTACTAATCTCTAATCTCTCTCTCCCACACACACACACTAGTGCGTACTAATTTCTAACCTCTCTCACACACACACACACACTAGTGCGTACTAATCTCTAATCTCTCTCACACACACACACACACACACTAGTGCGTACTAATCTCTAATCTCCCTCACACACACACACACACTAGTGCGTACTAATCTCTAATGTCTCTCTCCCACACACACTAGTCTCTCTCTCTCACTGTCTCACACACAGACTAGTAGACACACAGATCTGGGAACTTCATCTCATAGACAGGAACAGACTGGTAGTGGGCGGGGCCAGATGTGATGGAGGCGGGGCCAGATGGGCTGGGAGGCGGCCTGAAGGTAGAGAAAAACAAACAGAAGGTGAGGCCCCAACATGATCACTTCAAACTTAATTTCCTCTTTACTTCATCTGTGTGTGTGTGTGTGTGTGTGTGTGTGTGTGTGAGAAGGTGAGGCCCCAACATGAGCACTTCAACATCATTTCCTCTTTACTTCATCTGTGTGGGTGTATGTGTGTGTGTGTGTGAGAGAGGTATATGTGTGTGGTGTATGTGTGTGTGTGTGTGTGAGGTATATGTGTGTGGTGTGTGAGGTATATGTGTGTGGTGTGTGTGTGTGTGTGTTCAAACCACTTACCGGATAGTTAGCTCAAAGATCTGTGCAAGGCGATCGTGAAGCATGTTATTCTGAAAACAAACACAAAAATGAAAAAATATTTCCTACAGAGGCAGTGAGTGTGTGTGTGAGTGTGTGTGTGTGTGTTGCTGAATGCTTCTGTGCGTGTGTGTGAGTGTGTGGTGTGTGTGTTGCTGAATGCTTCTGTGCGTGTGTGTGAGTGTGTGGTGTGTCTGTTGCTGAATGCTTCTGTGCGCGTGTGTGGTGTGTGTGTTGCTGAATGCTTCTGTGCGTGAGTGTGAGTGTGTGGTGTATGTTGCTGAATGCTTCTGTGTGTGTGTGAGTGTGTGTGGTGTGTGTGTTGCTGAATGCTTCTGTGTGTGAGTGTGTGGTGTGTGTGGTGTGTGTGTTGCTGAATGCTTCTGTGCGTGAGTGTGAGTGTGGTGTGTATGTTGCTGAATGCTTCTGTGTGTGAGTGTGTGGTGTGTGTGGTGTGTGTGTTGCTGAATGCTTCTGTGTGTGAGTGTGTGGTGTGTGTGTTGCTGAATGCTTCTGTGCGTGAGTGTGAGTGTGTGGTGTGTGTTGCTGAATGCTTCTGTGCGTGTGTGAGTGTGTGTGGTGTGTGTGTTGCTGAATGCTTCTGTGCGTGTGTGTGAGTGTGTGGTGTGTGTGTTGGTGAATGCTTCTGTGCGTGTGTGTGTGAGTGTGTGGTGTGTGTGTTGCTGAATGCTTGTGTGAGTGTGTGGTGTGTGTGTTGCTGAATGCTTCTGTGCGTGTGTGTGAGTGTGTGTGTGTGTGTTGCTGAATGCTTGTGTGCGTGTGTGTGTGTGTGTGTGTTGCTGAATGCTTCTGTGCGTGAGTGTGAGTGTGTGGTGTGTGTGTTGCTGAATGCTTCTGTGCGTGTGTGTGAGTGTGTGGTGTGTGTGTTGCTGAATGCTTCTGTGCGTGAGTGTGAGTGTGTGGTGTGTGTGTTGCTGAATGCTTCTGTGCGTGTGTGTGAGTGTGTGGTGTGTGTGTGTTGCTGAATGCTTCTGTGCGTGTGTGTGAGTGTGTGGTGTGTGTGTTGCTGAATGCTTGTGAGTGTGTGGTGTGTGTGTTGCTGAATGCTTGTGTGTGTGTGTGTGAGTGTGTGTGTTGCTGAATGCTTCTGTGCGTGTGTGTGAGTGTGTGGTGTGTGTGTTGCTGAATGCTTGTGAGTGTGTGGTGTGTGTGTTGCTGAATGCTTGTGTGTGTGTGTGTGTGTGTGTGAGTGTGTGTGTGTGTGTGTTGCTGAATGCTTCTGTGCGTGAGTGTGAGTGTGTGGTGTGTGTGTTGCTGAATGCTTCTGTGCGTGTGTGTGAGTGTGTGGTGTGTGTGTGTTGCTGAATGCTTCTGTGCGTGTGTGTGAGTGTGTGGTGTGTGTGTTGCTGAATGCTTGTGAGTGTGTGGTGTGTGTGTTGCTGAATGCTTGTGTGTGTGTGTGTGTGTGTGTGTGAGTGTGTGTGTGTGTGTGTTGCTGAATGCTTCTGTGCGTGTGTGTGAGTGTGTGGTGTGTGTGTTGCTGAATGCTTGTGAGTGTGTGGTGTGTGTGTTGCTGAATGCTTGTGTGTGTGTGTGTGTGTGAGTGTGTGGTGTGTGTGTTGCTGAATGCTTGTGTGTGGTGTGTGTGTTGCTGAATGCTTGTGTGTGTGTGTGTGTGTGTGTGTGTGTGAGTGTGTGTGTGTGTGTGTGTTGCTGAATGCTTGTGTGCGTGTGTGTGGTGTGTGTGTTGCTGAATGTGTGTGTGTGAGTGTGTGTGTGTGTGTGTTGCTGAATGCTTGTGTGTTAACCTTAGACTCGCAATGGGCAGCGATCTCCTCAAATGGAGCCTTCTGGAACTTCTCCATCACCTGTCGCCTCCTCTCCTTCTCCTGCTCCTCAAGACCTGTGGTGTCTACACACACACACGTACACACACACACACACCACACACACACACACACACACACACACACACACACACGTACACACACACACACACACACACACACACACCACATACGTACACACAGACACACACCACACACACACACATGTACACACACACACACCACACACGTACATACACACACACACACAGACACACACACCACACAGGCATGATCTCACAATCCAAATGATCTTTTAACATAACTGCATGAGACACAACAGTCTAACAACACAAGTACAGTATAAGTATAAGTATATATACTTTTTTGATCCCGTGAGGGAAATTTGGTCTCTGAATTTAACCCAATCGGTGAATTAGTGAAACACAAACAGCACACAGTGAACACACAGTGAGGTGAAGCACACACTAATCCCGGCGCAGTGAACTGCCTGCAACAACAGCGGCGCTCGGGGAGCAGTGAGGGGTTAAGTGCCTTGCTCAAGGGCACTTCAGCCGTGGCCCACTGGTCGGGGCTCGAACCGGCTACCCTCCGGTTACAAGTCCAGAGTGCTAACCAGTGGGCCACGGCTGCCCTGTACACTGTAGGATGGAATTTTAGTTAATCCAGAGTGGAACATTAGAGCACACTGTATAATCCAGAGGTATCTATGGAACATTAGAGCACACTGTATAATCCAGAGGTATCTATGGAACAGTAGAACTTTCCTTAAAGCTGTTCAGGTCTGGGTCCTCCAGAGTAACATCTGTTGGCTCAGGTTTACTGTTTGACACCATGTCTGAGTCTTCCACAGAAGGCACTAATGGGTTTAAAGAAGGACATCCTATATCTTTAGAGCAGGACATCCTATAGATTTAGAGCAGGACATCCTATACAGTAGGTTTAGAGCAGGACATCCTATAGATTTAGAGCAGGACATCCTATAGGTTTAGAGCAGGACATCCTATACAGTAGGTTTAGAGCAGGACATCCTATATATTTAGAGCAGGACATCCTAGAGCAGGACATCCTATAGCTTTAGAGCAGGGCATCCTATATCTTTAGAGTAGAACATCCTATAGCTTTAGAACAGGACATCCTATAGCTTTAGAGCAGGACATCGTTTAGAGCAGGACATCCTATGGGTTTGGAGCAGGACATCCTACACAGTAGGTTTAGAGCAGGACATCCTAT
>NC_055975.1:31815655-31823155 GCF_018492685.1 Alosa sapidissima
GCAACATAACACACACATACACACGTACACACCTACCACCTGAAGTGCAACATAACACACATATCACCAGGTACACCTGAAGAGCAACATAACACACACATACACACGTACCACCTGAAGTGCAAAATAAACAGTAAGTATTGCATGCGTTCACTCACCATAGAGGATATTCCACAGAGAGCAAGAGGGAAAATACACGTCACAACACAACAAGAAACACAGAGAAACACAAGTCAAGACAGGAAACACAGGACACACAAGTCAAGACAGGAAACACAGAGAAATTTGTCCTAAAAACAAGCAAATTTGTCTCCTAGTGCGTTGAGCAAATTTGTCTTGATAAGACTCCTTAAAATAAGTCAAAGTCTTCTTAAATTAAGTCAAAATAATCTTTCAAGAGAGCGCTAGGTAAGTCTCTTCATACTAAAAACAATACCAAATAGATGTTTTATCTTAATATAAGATTATAACACTTAGTAAGATATCACTTTTTGCAGTGTAAGTCTCTTCATACTAAAAACAATACCAAATAAGATGTTTTATCTTAATATAAGATTATAACACTTAGTAGGGGCAGCCGTGGCCTACTGGTTAGCGCTTAGGACTTGTAACCGGAGGGTTGCCGGTTCGAACCCCGACAAGTAGGCACGGCTGAAGTGCTCTTGAGCAAGGCACCCAACCCCTCACTGCTCCCCGAGCGCCGCTGTTGTTGCAGGCAGCTCACTGCGCCGGGATTAGTGTGTGCTTCACCTCACTGTCTGTTCACTGTGTGCTTAGTGTGTTTCACTAATTCACAGATTGGGATAAATGCAGAGACCAAATTTCCCTCACGGGATCAAAAGAGTATATATACTTACTTACTTAGTAAGATATCACTTTTTGCAGTGGGTCTCTTCAAACTAAAAACAATACCAAATAGATGTTTTGACACTTTATCTGCTCAATGCAGAATCATCGATGAGTAGCTAACGTACTCTCAAGCGCTAACCTTAACCCTTAAATGAAATGAGTTAATCGCTAATCCTAACCAAGTCCCTCCACTCAGCGGCCACGCACTTTGGGCACTTATTGGGCATCTATTTTCTATTTTTTCTAAGTCTGCCATATCCCCTGTCACTCGTGGTGTCCCCCAGGGTTCTGTTCTTGGGCCCCTCCTGTTCCTTATATATATTCTGTGAAGTCACCAAAATCCTAAATAAATGTTCCTAACTTTAGGATGACCCATAAGCTCTCCTAAGTGTCACAAATTCGCCACATCTATTAACTTGAAATGGCAGCTCTTTTATTACATTTACAACAAAAATATAGACCTAATTGTAATCGTGTAAGACAAAATATATTTATTGAAAGGCTTTTTGGTGATCACAACGACGTGTTACTGTATGTTTCAATGATAAACTTCTCAGAAGTCGGTACAGGCTACCCCAGGCTATTATTCGCTACGACCTGTTCCTGAGAGGCCAACACGCCGTCATGAGACAGTGCTGGTTGTACCGATTTGTTTCTAACACCGTCATGAGACAGTGCTGGTTGTACCGATTTGTTTCTAACACAGTCATGAGACAGAGCTGGTTGTACCGATTTGTTTCTAATACCGTCATGAGGCTGTGCTGGTTGTATTGATTTGTTTCTAATACCGTCATGAGGCTGTGCTGGTTGTATCGATTCGTTTCTAACACAGTCATGAGACAGTGCTGGTTGTACCGATTCGTTTCTAATACCAAATTGAGAAAAATTCTATATGTTCTTATATTTCATCTATCTTAACTTAAGACTTAACCCTCTAGGCGCCACGGTCGACTTTAGTCGACAAGATGCGGTATTGAATAAAATGGCCGATTTAGTCAAATAGGGGGTCATATTTCGTTCGACCTCCACTCCACTAGATGGCAGACATGTCATACGTCATCCCTGAGTCGAAAAAAGGGCAGGCTTTAAACAAAACTTTCTAGCTACAGCGCATTGAATCAGTGCGTGAAATACCGGAGCTAGTGTGCGTGTGAGCCACTTTGTCAGAAAATGACGGTGATTCGTTTAGTGAGGCTTCAGATGCGTCCCTGCCTTGCAATGATGCAGCTGGACAAAGTGAGAGTTTACTCCATAGTTTAGCTTACACCAAGCACAAACGTTGAATCGTTTGCCCAATGTCACTGGTGAGAATAATGTTTCACGGGTTCGGAGTGTTCATCGGGAAGTTAGCAGGGTGTGAGTGGTGTGGCGAACGAGGCTGGAGGTAGCCTAATGTCCATAGCGCTAGCTTCTGTCTTTTGAACGTGTGCCTCTCCGCAATCGCGGCGACAGTAAAGTGGTGGAGCCTTTGTCTAATGCCACTGGGTATGTTAGACGAGGTCGAAGTACTCATAGGACAGTTAGGGGGGAACGTAGAGGCAGTGTGGGGAGTCGCAATGAGAATGACAGTAGGCCTAGTCCGAGCTGCGCAAATTCTCTCCACTCGACGCGAGCGCGAGGCAGATCTGGCCACGCTGCTCGCAACAGGAGCAGAGGTGGTGACACGGGGCAGGAGAGCCATTAGGCCATGCATAGTCTATCACAAGATGATGGGAATGCCGGCCCTGTATGGATAGGATATGGATATGGATAGTCATTATCTCTACAGCAAAAGGCCTGCTACATAAAAAAAAAAAAAATTGTCAGCCATTTATTAGTAATGATTTACACTGTTGATTATCTATTTCCCTAACCATTTAGGACATATATGTGTTCTTTTTGGTGTGTTCATGTCCTTGTGATGTGTGTGTCTTTGTCAGCTAAGAAAAAAACAACAACAAAAAACATCAACAAGAAAACAAATACTAACATTGTCTCTTGTCTTGTCTCGTCATCTCACTCCTGATCTGTGCCTTGCCGTGGCAAGTGAGCTTTTGAACTAAACAGGTCTTGTCTACTTGTGTTTGTGTGTCATCTGAATAATATATATGTGCCCCATACATGGAATCAGAGTGCCTACTGTATGTAGTAAATGGAAAATCTCTACAGCAAAAGGCGCCTACCGCTACATGCATTTGGTTTGTTTCTGCCATTTATTAGTAATGATTTACATAGTTTGTTTACTACTTAGTATTTACCTGAGCATTCAGTATTGTGCAATATAGCATACAGAAGGTGAGGGACATTTTGGGGGGAAAGAAGTGGTGCATTTTATCATTCAAACATGCGACTTTTCATGAAAATTCTATAATCAAAGATGGCCGCCACCATATGACGTCATAATATGCTAATTAGATATAAACATTTAATCCCTACATAAACTTTGGGTCATCCTTAATATTTCTCTAATTTACAGAAAGTCTCTATCTCTTATCACTTTTAAGATATAGCCTTTTGAAATGAAGATGTCAAAATCGAACGTTTCGAAAAAAAACCTCTGGCGCCTAAAGGGTTAAGATAGTAAGTTTCTGTAATACGGCCCCAGGACTGTAAACAGACTGTAAACTAGGGCTGGGTGATATATCGGTATTACGACTACGACCGATATATTTTTGAAAACGACATGTAGTTGAGACAATATCGTCATACCGGTATAATGTTAAATAATGGGCCATTTTATCAAAGCCACTTGCTCTTCTGTGTTCAGACCATTCAGACAGCCACAGCTCTGCTTAACTGCGCCCCTTGCGTGTGCACGTTCTCCCTCGCAGTAGGCTACTACAAACTTTCAAACATGACGGACACCGAGTCAGATTTTGTTTACCGTGATCAGAGGTTGGTGCTGATGCCTATTTCCGTCGGCACAGCAATGGTTAGACAGAGAATTCTCGTTGTGAAATCAACATTCTACTGGAGCTCCAAGCGGTTTTGTACACATTTTTGGTACATAGCTAATTTAAATATACTTATGAGGTGGGTGCTTGCATTTCTTTAGCGATATGGCAGATCTAAAGTCCTCCGGGAGACAATCTACACGCTGATTTTATTAAAAGGATATGCACGCGGGGACTCGTGAGCAGTAGGGGCATCATTTTTTATGATTCCTGAAACCCCATTCGTTCGTGCATAGGTTTTTTTTTCTCAGTTACGTTGTTTAAGTAGCCTTATTGTTTAAAACTATTTAATTTTTATCGATAGCAAGTCACACATGTCTAGGCCAGTGTTTCCCAAAGACTGGGTCGCGACCCACAGGTGGGTCGCAGGAGATTTTATTTGGGTCGCCAGCACAATTTATGTTGTCTAATAGGCCTAACTTATACAATTTAGCCAGGAAAGCTATCAGTTTTCTATTAGGATATAGTTTGTTTGTTTGTTTGTTGTCCTCTGTGCAATTTTGCATTTATAATAGCTCTGAAATTGGGGGGCGAACGCATCGCAGAGGGGACAGCGTGGACATCTCACTCGCAAAATGAAACATTTCTGTGGGGCGCCTGCCATGGACCTCGCAGTTGCAAAATGCAAGGGACATGAATCAGCCTATTTGCACGAACATTAACGGACACCAGCTCCTCAACTTCACCGATTAAAATCTAGTCAACTAAAGCAGACATCCGTACCGAACATTGCAATTCAATTTGCGTCATAGGCTGTAGATAGTTTCGATTGTAGATGCATTCTTTAAAGTTAATAGCAACCTCATCACATTCCTTATTATTTCGGATTTAAAACACTCAACATTATGTTAGGTACAAGTTAAATAGACATTTAAACCCTATTATTTCCTCTCGTTTTCCACCTTGCAAACTCAACTAGGCAGTAAGGCGCATTATCTTTTGACTATCGCGCAAAAGCCATTGTTCTGATATGTATTCATTTCACATTCTTACAACATAGCTTGTCCCAACATCAATACACAGCGGCCTACAAACAAACGTTTTAACTCCAGAGTGAAATGCGGATTCAAATTTCCAAATAAAGAAACCTCCACAAATAGGCTACAATGACTTGAGTTATTTGCTACATGTTTACATAGGGATTGACAGTGTTATGGATCCATTTGTCTGCAACATCTCTCTTTAGAAATAAAGGAACAGCTTACTATGCTGAAGAGTGACGACGACTGCGTAGCATGCAAGAATATCCCCAAGAAATGTTTGAGAACCTGTGGCCTAAAACAATATTGGTGGTTGCATGCAGGTTGCATGTTAGATCTGAAGTGAAATGGGTTGCGATGGTCTGTCATTTTTAAAAAGTGGGTCCCCAGAAAAGAAGTTTGGGAAACACTGGTCTAGGCAATCAGAAATGTGCTTGTCATCTAGGCCCTATCAAACCCTTACGGAAAAAAAACTGCATTGTGTGACAAAACCGCAGGTTTTTTTCAATATTTTTGTGCCCAAAATATTGCATTGTGCAGTACAATGTAGGTCTGTGTTGTCAGTCAGGGTCGACTTATTGGTCTTTTGTTATTTGCACAGCTTTATCAGAGCAGCTGTAGCCTACTATGCCTATTGGTATTGGTAGGCCTATATGTTATTGTTTACACTTTTTTGCACAGCTGTGTTAGAGCAGTCTGAAATCATTCTAATTCAAGCTGGTGTCATAATTGTCATGTTGAGTGAATACGGAACACTTAGCTCTTTCTGTTTAAAATATCGATATATATTGTATATCGCCAATGAGCCCCAAAATATCGGGACATCAGTTTTGGTCCATATGGCTCAGCCCTGTAAACTAGTCCAATATGGAAGTTTCTGTAATACGGCCCTAGGACTGTAAAAAGACTATATTCTAGTCCAACATAGGAACACTAGCTACACAGCTAGCTCACAGGGTCACTAGCTACACAGCTAGCACACAAACACACACTACCTGATATGACTGCACTAAGCTAAGAAGCTAAATAGGCAGAGAAGGAGTTTTACCTCTGGATGTCTGTCTGCATCTGTGAAGGATCTTTCCTACCGTGTACAATACTAATGCATGCACAGATACACACACGCACAAATGCACGCACACACACACACACACACACCCATAGATTCAACGAGACAGAATTAGAGAACATTCAGACAACATTAATGAGTTTCTCTCTCTTTCTCTCAGACACAGTCTATAGAATGTAGTCTATAGAAAGCACGTAGTAGCTTAATTCATTGTTTTTTTTTTACCTTTTTTTACCATGGCACATTTTTGACTCATTCACTCATTTTTGGCGCACCAACATCCCAAATGTAACAAAAATCTGAGTCTCCCATAATCAAAGAACCTGTATGAACCTGCACAATGCTATGCATTCTCCATTAGTACACAAAAGAACAATTGGATAAGATGTGGCCCAAAACAAAACACCATTGGATATAAAGAGGTTACCTCACACACACACACACACATACTGTTTTATTGGCTATAAAGAGGTGGTCCTGTTTTATTGTCAGCAATAAAAATGAGAAATTCATATTTTTGGACCAATGATCATTTTCCATGGCACAGTGGTTGAAAAATAAGGTTAGATTAGCCATTGAATCAGTGAACACACACACACACACACCACTGCAAAAAATGAAATCTAACCAAGTGTTCTAACCATTAATCTAACCATTAATCTTATAATAAGATCAAAAAATCTATTTTGTATTGTTTTTAGTATGAAAAGACTTACCTAGTGCTCTCTCGAAAGATCATTTTGACCTAATTTAAGAAGACTTTGACTTATTTTAAGGAGTCTTATCAAGACAAATTTACTCAACGCACTGGCAGACAAATTTGCTTGTTTTTAGGACAAATTTGCTTAATGGACTGGCAGAAAAATTTGCTTGTTTTCAGGATGAGATGTCTTAAAAATGTCAAACTTTTCTTAAATTAAGTCAAATGATTTCACGAGAAAGCGCTAGGTAAGTCTCTTTATACTGAAAACAAAACAAACTAGTTATTTTTATCTTGATATAAAACTAATAATCTTGGTTAGATGTTATTAGATAAGCAGTTTTTTGCAGGGCAGACACACACGCACACACACACGCACACACACACACACACACGCACACGCACACGCACACGCACACACGCACACACGCACACACTCAGGTGTCAATTCAGATCAGTTGTTTGCTTCCATTGGATCTGAACACATCTCTTAGCAGAGATCTCCAGCATTTAGCTTCCTAAGTTACTTCTGATTGGCCTTCTCACCTTCACAAGAGATAAGCTACTTTTGATTGGCCTTCTCACCTACTTTTGATTGGCCTTCTCACCTACTTCTGATTGGCCTTCTCACCTTCACAAGAGATAAGTTACTTCTGATTGGCCTTCTCACCTTCACAAGAGATAAGTTACTTCTGATTGGCCTTCTCACCTTCACAAGAGATAAGTTACTTCTGATTGGTTACTTCTGATTGGCTTTGGGAATGCTATGCCAGTTCTGATTGGCTTACCTGTGACTTGGGGAACATAAGGGATGTTCTGATTGGCTTACCTGTGACTTGGGGAACATAAGGGATGGGAAGCCGCTCTACACTGTAGGCTGATCCACACAGCGCCTCCGCCATGTCACACACACCAAAAAACACCGCCCTGTCGTCAGCCTGCAGTGCCGTTGGAAGCCTAAACACACGC
>NC_055975.1:31828155-31843155 GCF_018492685.1 Alosa sapidissima
TTGTTATTGACATGTAAGTGGTAGACTAATGTTACTTCTCTACCTTTTGTATAGTATTCAAACTTTTTTGCAGTATCATGTAGCTGTATCGGTTTGTGCGCTTGTTAAAAAACTTTTGAGTGTTTAACCTAATTCCAGCGCACTTGATCCGTGGTCCTTTCATTGTCCACTTGAAATTATTACTAAGCATTGACTGCATTTTTGTAAGCTTGTTGCAGCTTCTGATATTTATTTTGTGTTTTTGGTAACTTCTGTTTTTCCCTCTCTCCAGGCTTAGATTTGCTCGCGTTCAAATGGCGACTAAAGAGTTAGACCATGAGACCACGAGACCATGCTAGAGCTACTTACGTACGCAGGAGTTAATGTTGCAAGAGTGAGACCATGAGTACATGCTAGAGCTACTTGTTCGTACGCAGGAGTTAATGTTGCAAGAGTGAGACCATGAGTATATGCTAGAGCTACTTGTTCGTACACAGGAGTTAATGTTGCAAGCCAGGAAGCGTGAGTTGGCTACTCAGCTTGAGAGCGCTAGGTTGCAACTGGCTGCGAAACAGCAGGGTGTCGAGATTCCAATCGCTACACAAGTTCCTTATGATTTACTGTTATGATTTTTGGTACACCCTACTGGCTGTGCGTAGTAGGGGTGCTGTTACCTGCCATTTGCTATGCTTGCTCCCTAACCATGTGATCCAATTAGCCAGGATGCAGCCTCTTCAAAAGGCACATTCTGGACCTGGTCTGCAGAGCATGTTCTGGGTTTTTCCTGCTGGTTGCTACCACCTCATCGTCTCCAGTTTTTCAACGCTTTAGAGCTTTTTTGCCGGTTTTCAAGCCTGCTTTTTGCCCTTTGTAGGGAACGTAAATAAATACCCCTTTTGAGCCTTAACCCAGTTGTTGTTCTCCAATTTATGTTGCGGTTTTCCTGTGGGGAACCGTAACAGCTAGGCTATATGAAATGCATGAATGTGGTCAATGCCTGTAGAGGCATCGTGTGCGTGTGTGTGTGTGTGTGTGTGTGTGCGTGCGTGTGTGTGTGTGTGTGTGTACCTTCTTCATGAACATAACATCCTGCTTGGATATTTTCTCACGTTTGATTTTCAAAGCAGCAACATTAGGAATGATTCTGCCGAGAGAAAAAAAACAAAACATTAGGAATGATTCTGCCAAGAGAAAATAAAAACAACATTAGGAATGATTCTGCCAAGAGAAAACAACATTAGAAACGATTCTGCCGAGAGAAAATAAAAACAACATTAGGAATGATTCTGCCAAGAGAAAACAACATTAGGAACGATTCTGCCGAGAGAAAATAAAAACAACATTAGGAATGATTCTGCCAAGAGAAAACAAAACTGAAAGGCAGCTTAACTGACAAAATGATGTGCTGCCCAATAGGATCTGGTGCAGTTATGTGCAGACCAATAGGATCTGGACTACTATCTGAGAGTTATGCATCACTTGGAACATTGGATCGATTAGCGCTGCTGTAGCAAAGATGCTATCGATTTGTGCTGCTGTAGCAAAAATGCTATCGATTTACGCTGCTGTAGCAAAGACGTTATCGATTAGCGCTGCTGTAGCAAAAATGCTATCGATTTACGCTGCTGTAGCAAAGACGCTATCGATTAGCACTGCTGTAGCAAAAATGCTATCGATTTACGCTGCTGTAGCAAAGACGCTATCGATTAGCGCTACTGTAGCAAAGATGCTATCGATTAGCGCTGTTGTAGCAAAGATGCTATCGATTAGCGCTGCTGTAGCAAAGATGCTATCGATTTGTGCTGCTGTAGCACCTCTTTACATAGCAGCATAACTCGGCAGAACACTGGTGTTACAAAATAAAACTGCTACCGTATGCCGCGGAGTTTGGCTCGGTTGTCATGGCGATCGATGATGTTGTGAAGAATCTCCAGAACGAGGAGGCGGAGCTCGGAATCTTCCATCAGAGAAACGGAACACAGCGGCTCAAGAAAGGGAGCAGGTAGACCAGCGCACATGGTCTTACACTTAAAGCCCGAAGTCACCTACACACACACACACACATACACACAGAGAAGATAAAAAACAGAGACCAGCGCACATGGTTTTACACTTATTGCCTGCTGACATTTATACCCCCCACCCACACAAATACACACACACAAATACATATACACACACACACACACACACACACACACACACAAATACCCACACACACACACACAAACATTCTCTCTCTCTCACACAATGAAAAGAACTGACCATAATGAGCGAGTTGAGCAGCATGGCTTGGATCCTTTTAGTGCCCTGGTGTCTGGAGAGAGGGATAGGGAGGGATAGAGGGAGGAGAGAGGGAGAGAGTTAGAGGAACAGGAAGAGTGAAAGGGAGAGGGAGAGAGGGATAGAGGAAGGGAGGGTGGGAGAGAGAGAGAGGGAGAGAGGAATGGAGCGGGGGTGGGAGAGAGAGAGAGGGAGAGAGGGATAGAGGCAGGGAGGGGGGGTGGAGAGACAACACCAGTCATCTGTGTGCACACTGCTGTAAGTTTACATATGAAGTGTGTTTGTCTGCATATGAGTGAGTGTGTGTGTGTGTGTGTGTGTGTGTGCATATGAGAAGTGTGTGTGTGTGTGTGCTTGTGTGTAGGGCCCTATGATTTCCGTGATGTGGAAAACGTGGACAGAATCACAGAATCTCTTATAAACACGGAATTGCACAGAATTTGCCGATATTCTGTTGACGTTAAATAAGCGGGCGTTTTATCTGTGTATTAGAAGTGTGTGTATCTGCATCCTTACAGGCACAAGGATCTTGATGGTGTAGAGTGTGTGGCAGGGTGTGTGTGTGTGTGAGTGTGTGTGTGTGTCTGTGTGTGTACACACTCAACCGATCTTGACTGTGTCGAGTGTGTGGCCGGGTGTGTGTGCGGGTGTTTGTGTGTGTGTGTGAGAGTGTGTGTGTGTGTGTGTGTGTGTGTGTGTGTGTGTGTACACACTCACCCGATCTTGACGGTGTCGAGTGTGTGGCAGGGTGTGTGTGTGTGTGTGTGTGTGTGTGTGAGTGTGTGAGTGTGTGTGTGTGTACACACTCACCTGATCTTGATGGTGTCGAGTGTGTGGCCGGGTGTGTGTGCGTGTGTTTGTGTGTGTGTGTGAGAGTGTGTGTGTGTGTGTGTGTACACACTCACCCGATCTTGACGGTGTCGAGTGTGTGGCAGGGTGTGTGTGTGTGTGTGTGTGTGTACACACTCGCCCGATCTTGACGGTGTCGAGTGTGTGTGTGTGTGTGTGTGTGTACACACTCACCCGATCTTGACGGTGTCGAGTGTGTGGCAGGGTGTGTGTGTGTGTGTGTGTGTGTACACACTCGCCCGATCTTGACGGTGTCGAGTGTGTGTGTGTGTGTGTGTGTACACACTCGCCCGATCTTGACGGTGTCGAGTGTGTGTGTGTGTGTGTGTGTACACACTCGCCCGATCTTGACGGTGTCGAGTGTGTGGCAGGGTGTGTGTGTGTGTGTGTGTGTGTGTGTGTGTGTGTGTGTGTGTGTACACACTCACCCGATCTTGACGGTGTCGAGTGTGTGACAGGGTGTGTGTGTGTGTGTGTGTGTGTGTGTGTGTGTGTGTGTGTGTGTGTACACACTCACCCGATCTTGACGGTGTCGAGTGTGTGACCGGGTGTGTGTGTGTGTGTGTGTGTGTGTGTGTGTGTGTGTGTGTACACACTCACCCGATCTTGACGGTGTCGAGTGTGTGGCAGGGTGTGTGTGTGTGTGTGTGTGTGTACACACTCACCCGATCTTGACGGTGTCGAGTGTGTGGCAGGGTGTGTGTGTGTGTGTGTGTGTGTACACACTCACCCGATCTTGACGGTGTCGAGTGTGTGGCAGGCTGTGTGTGTGTGTGTGTGTGTGTACACACTCACCCGATCTTGACGGTGTCCAGTGTGTGGCAGGGTGTGTGTGTGTGTGTGTGTGTGTGTGTGTGTGTGTACACACTCACCCGATCTTGACGGTGTCGAGTGTGTGGCAGGGTGTGTGTGTGTGTTTGTGTGTGTACACACTCACCCGATCTTGACGGTGTCCAGTGTGTGGCAGGGTGTGTGTGTGTGTGTGTGTGTGGCAGGGTGTGTGTGTGTGTGTGTGTGTGTGTGTGTGTACACACTCATCCGATCTTGACGGTGTCGAGTGTGTGGCAGGGTGTGTGTGTGTGTGTGTGTGTGTGTGTGTACACACTCACCCGATCTTGACGGTGTCGAGTGTGTGGCAGGGTGTGTGTGTGTGTGTGTGTGTGTGTGTACACACTCACCCGATCTTGACGGTGTCCAGTGTGTGGCAGGGTGTGTGTGTGTGTGTGTGTGTGTGGCAGGGTGTGTGTGTGTGTGTGTGTGTACACACTCACCCGATCTTGACGGTGTCGAGTGTGTGGCAGGGTGTGTGTGTGTGTGTGTGTGTACACACTCACCCGATCTTGACGGTGTCGAGTGTGTGGCAGGGTGTGTGTGTGTGTGTGTGTGTGTGTGTACACACTCACCCGATCTTGACGGTGTCCAGTGTGTGGCAGGGTGTGTGTGTGTGTGTGTACACACTCACCCGATCTTGACGGTGTCCAGTGTGTGGCAGGGTGTGTGTGTGTGTGTGTGTACACACTCACCCGATCTTGACGGTGTCGAGTGTGTGGCAGGGTGTGTGTGTGTGTGTGTGTGTGTGTGTGTGTACACACTCACCCGATCTTGACGGTGTCCAGTGTGTGGCAGGGTGTGTGTGTGTGTGTGTACACACTCACCCGATCTTGACGGTGTCCAGTGTGTGGCAGGGTGTGTGTGTGTGTGTGTGTACACACTCACCCGATCTTGACGGTGTCCAGTGTGTGGCAGGGTGTGTGTGTGTGTGTGTGTACACACTCACCCGATCTTGACAGTGTCCAGTGTGTGGCAGGGTGTGTGTGTGTGTGTGTGTACACACTCACCCGATCTTGACGGTGTCGAGTGTGTGGCAGGGTGTGTGTGTGTGTGTGTGTGTGTGTGTACACACTCACCCGATCTTGACGGTGTCCAGTGTGTGGCAGGGTGTGTGTGTGTGTGTGTGTGTACACACTCACCCGATCTTGACGGTGTCGAGTGTGTGGCAGGTGTGTGTGTGTGTGTACACACTCACCCGATCTTGACGGTGTCCAGTGTGTGGCAGGGTGTGTGTGTGTGTGTGTGTGTGTGTGTGTGTACACACTCATCCGATCTTGACGGTGTCGAGTGTGTGGCAGGGTGTGTGTGTGTGTGTGTGTGTGTGTGTACACACTCACCCGATCTTGACGGTGTCGAGTGTGTGGCAGGGTGTGTGTGTGTGTGTGTGTGTGTGTGTACACACTCACCCGATCTTGACGGTGTCCAGTGTGTGGCAGGGTGTGTGTGTGTGTGTGTGTGTGTGGCAGGGTGTGTGTGTGTGTGTGTGTGTACACACTCACCCGATCTTGACGGTGTCGAGTGTGTGGCAGGGTGTGTGTGTGTGTGTGTGTGTACACACTCACCCGATCTTGACGGTGTCGAGTGTGTGGCAGGGTGTGTGTGTGTGTGTGTGTGTGTGTGTACACACTCACCCGATCTTGACGGTGTCCAGTGTGTGGCAGGGTGTGTGTGTGTGTGTGTGTACACACTCACCCGATCTTGACGGTGTCCAGTGTGTGGCAGGGTGTGTGTGTGTGTGTGTACACACTCACCCGATCTTGACGGTGTCGAGTGTGTGGCAGGGTGTGTGTGTGTGTGTGTGTGTGTGTGTGTGTACACACTCACCCGATCTTGACGGTGTCCAGTGTGTGGCAGGGTGTGTGTGTGTGTGTGTACACACTCACCCGATCTTGACGGTGTCCAGTGTGTGGCAGGGTGTGTGTGTGTGTGTGTGTACACACTCACCCGATCTTGACGGTGTCCAGTGTGTGGCAGGGTGTGTGTGTGTGTGTGTGTACACACTCACCCGATCTTGACAGTGTCCAGTGTGTGGCAGGGTGTGTGTGTGTGTGTGTGTACACACTCACCCGATCTTGACGGTGTCGAGTGTGTGGCAGGGTGTGTGTGTGTGTGTGTGTGTGTGTGTGTACACACTCACCCGATCTTGACGGTGTCCAGTGTGTGGCAGGGTGTGTGTGTGTGTGTGTGTGTACACACTCACCCGATCTTGACGGTGTCGAGTGTGTGGCAGGGTGTGTGTGTGTGTGTACACACTCACCCGATCTTGACGGTGTCGAGTGTGTGGCAGGGTGTGCCGTAGACCGGTATTTTCCCCATGATGAACATCATGACCTCAGCACGCTGGTAGTCAGGCAGGTTTCCCCCAAAGAAGCCTACTCTCACACACACACACACACACACACACACACACACACGACATATATGTATAATTTAATGCACAAATCAATCATAAAGTATAAAATATAACATGTATACTGCAGTGTGTATATAATGTATGTATAATATAATGTGTAACATAATCTAATACAATTTGTATGTAACACAGTTCAATACAGAGGCTGTGTGTGTGTGTGTGTGTGTGTGTGTGTGTGTGTAACCCCTGTCAATCATATGTGTGTGTGTGTGTATGCGTGTGTGTGTGTAAAATATCACTAATAGGCTATAATAAAGAAAGGCTGTGTGTGTGTGTGTGTGTGTGTGTGTGTGTGTGTGTGTGTGTGTGTGTGTGTGTGTGTGTGTGTGTGTAAAATATCACTAATAGGCTATAATAAAGAAAGGCTGTGTGTGTGTGTGTGTGTGTGTGTGTGTGTGTGTGTGTAAAATATCACTAATAGGCTATAATAAAGAAAGGCTGTGTGTGTGTGTGTGCGTGTGTGTGTGTGTGTGTAAAATATCACTAATAGGCTATAATAAAGAAAGGCTGTGTGTGTGTGTGTGTGTGTGTGTGTGTGTGTGTGTGTGTGTGTAAAATATCACTAATAGGCTATAATAAAGAAAGGCTGTGTGTGTGTGTGTGTGTGTGTGTGTGTGTGTGTGTGTGTGTGTGTAAAATATCACTAATAGGCTATAATAAAGAAAGGCTGTGTGTGTGTGTGTGTGTGTGTGTGTGTAAAATATCACTAATAGGCTATAATAAAGAAAGGCTGTGTGTGGGTGTGTGTGTGTGTGTGTAAAATATCACTAATAGGCTATAATAAAGAAAGGCTGTGTGTGTGTGTGTAAAATATCACTAATAGGCTATAATAAAGAAAGGCTGTGTGTGTGTGTGTGTGTGTGTGTGTGTGTGTGTGTGTGTGTGTAAAATATCACTAATAGGCTATAATAAAGAAAGGCTGTGTGTGTGTGTGCGTGTGTGTGTCTGTGTAAAATATCACTAATAGGCTATAATAAAGAAAGGCTGTGTGTGTGTGTGCGTGTGTGTGTAAAATATCACTAATAGGCTATAATAAAGAAAGGCTGTGTGTGTGTGTGCGTGTGTGTGTAAAATATCACTAATAGGCTATAATAAAGAAAGGCTGTGTGTGTGTGTGCGTGTGTGTGTAAAATATCACTAATAGGCTATAATAAAGAAAGGCTGTGTGTGTGTGTGCGTGTGTGTGTAAAATATCACTAATAGGCTATAATAAAGAAAGGCTGTGTGTGTGTGTGTGTGTGTGTGTGTGTGTGTGTGTGTGTAAAATATCACTAATAGGCTATAATAAAGAAAGGCTGTGTGTGTGTGTGCGTGTGTGTGTAAAATATCACTAATAGGCTATAATAAAGAAAGGCTGTGTGTGTGTGTGCGTGTGTGTGTAAAATATCACTAATAGGCTATAATAAAGAAAGGCTGTGTGTGTGTGTGTGTGTGTGTGTGTGTGTAAAATATCACTAATAGGCTATAATAATAAAGAACATAAGGAACACAAGTGAAGGTAAGGAACTGTGTAGTTGTTGCTAGGAGACGAGACTGCTAGGAACTGTGTAGTTGTTGCTAGGAGACGAGACTGCTAGGAACTGTGTAGTTGTTGCTAGGAGAACTTGTATCACTTATTTCTTACTTACACATATTGCAGATACATTGTGATTACATACTGTGGGGTGTGGCATATTCAGATGTGATTACATACTGTGGGGTGTGGCATATTCAGATGTGATTACATACTGTGGGGTGTGACATATTTAGATGTGATTACACACTGTGGTGTGTGGCATATTCAGATGTGATTACACACTGTGGTGTGTGGCATATTCAGATGTGATTACATACTGTGGGGTGTGACATATTTAGATGTGATTACATACTGTGGTATGTAGTAATAGTAATGTTCGCTTCTCAGAGTTAATGATCTAATAGTAACGTTCGCTTATCTAATAGTAACGTTCGCTTATCAGAGTTAATGATCTATAGTAACGTTCGCTTATCAGAGTTAATGATCTAGTAACGTTCGCTTATCAGAGTTAATGATCTATAGCAGGGATTCCCAAACTGTGGTACACGTGAGCTGCCACTAGGGGGTACGTGAGATGAAAAGGGCGGAAAGGTGTTAAAAATGATTAATTAATTAATCATCTATTTAATTCATAAATAATAAATAATTTTGAATCGGGTTATAATGATATAGATATAGATATATGAATGAAAACATGAAATTAAAGGAAATCTTTTGTTAACTCTATAATAGTCTATGTTTTCATTAAAAAATAAGCTACCCACAATGCACGTGATTTCCTTTGGGCAGCCAGAATATCTGGCGTGTTAGTTTCGTGGACGTATAGGCTAAGTAGAAGGCTGCGCAAACATGGAAAACTGTCTAAAAACAGGGACACTGTCCAAAAGGCCTAAATAAAGCGATGGAAGAGGAGAAGGGAGAGAAACAGAGCAGGAGACAGGTAACGATGGAATGAGGGGGGGGGGCAGAATGATGGAGGCGGAGGTGGAGAGCAGGGGGATAAAAGAAAGGATGAGACAGAAAAGACTGCACAAAGAAAACGAAAGTATGATGAGGCATATAGCCCTAGGCTTCACGTGGATTGGGAGACAGACTGCTCAAAAGTGTGTGGTTTGCAGTGAGGTGCTATCAAACCAGTCTAATGTCTCCACATTTTTTTTAGCGTGAGAGCTCATAGACCAGTTGCACATTTTGATGTTGTTATTTGTTATCATGTAGGGTGGCTTAAACATGATGCCTGGAATGCGTCAATAGAATGTGTTCATCTTTTATGTGTCGGATGGTGGGGGTACGCGAGCCAAGTCAGGATGTAGAAGGTGGTCCGTGGGAAAAAAAGTTTGGGAACCGCTGATCTATAGTAACGTTCGCTTATCAGAGTTAATGATCTAATACTAATGTTTGCAATCAGTGTTAATTTCGGCAATTTCGTTGTGGTTCATTATTCAAGATTCAAAATTCAAGATTCAAAAAGCTTTATTGTCCAACATGTTGCCATTTTAGAAAATGTTCTTTTGATTGAAGGCAGAGTGTGTGTGATGTGTTAGTTACATGAGTTTTGTTCATGTATTGCACTGGGAATGAAGGATTTGTTGTATAATGACTTTTTAGCCAGAGGCACTCTGAACCTTCTTCCTGATGGGTAATAGCTCAAAGCTTTGGTGGAGGCATCTTGGATGATAGGATGAAGTTGGATTTTATTTCCACTGCTTGTATATAAAGATCAGGTGGCTGTTTTGTGGAACAGGAGTTATGAGAGTCCAGGTGTCTTGGTACAGTGTCCAGAAGAGTCAGGAGTTATGAGAGTCCAGGTGTACAGAAGAGCGTCTTCCACACCTCGCTTTGATTTATAAGCAAACTGTAGTGGGTCCAAGCTCTCTCCAACCATGGTAATGAGCTCATCTGCAACAACTCTCTCCAGAGGATAGAGGGAAGCGCCACAGGTCTGAAGTCATTCATCGCTTTGACTTTGGGTCGTTTGGGAACAGGTATGATGGTAGTTTCCTTCCATGCCCTGGGGAAGCTGGAAAAGTTGTGTCATCACACCAGCTAGCTGAGGCGCACGCTCCTTCCAGATGCGTCCCTTCAGCCCATCCGGGCCAGGAGCTTAAAGATGGAGGCCAGGAGCTTTGGTGGAATGGAGACAGGTAAAGATGGAGGCCACCCTCTGCTCCTCCACACAGATGTTCAGAGCTCATGGTGTGTGGGACCCAACCCTCCTCCACACAGATGTTCAGAGCTCATGGTGTGTGGGACCCAACCCTCCGCAGGACCTGCATTGTTGAACCTGCCATAGCAAGCAGTCAGTTCCTCTGCAAAGGCAGCAGGCTCTGGGTATTGGATCGTGCCAGCATTCCGAGTCCTGCCCATCATGGTGTTTTTTTGTTTGTTTGTTTAATTTTTTTTTTTTTTACAGGTCATGACAGTTTCAAATTAAAGTACAATAATTCATCGAGCAATACAAATCAGGAATGCACACATATAAAGACAATAAAGATCTCTTCCCTCCAGGCCAACCCATGCAGCCCTACTGTTATTGTACGCAGACAATCAGTCCCCAAGTAGGTTATAAATGGACCCCAGACTTTATGAAACTGAATCGGTTCCTCTCAAATAGAAGCTAAGGGCTTCTAGGGGCATGAACTCCATCACACTGCTCATCTACTGTGCAAAGCGTGGGGGCTCCTCTGACACCCACTTTAAGTAGTACGTGTTGGCAGCAATACCTCAAGCAGCATCACACTGAGCACAGGGGCCCCCCAAGGCTGCGTGCTCAGTCCGCTGCTCTTCACCCTGCTGACGCATGACTGCACTGCAACCTACAGCAACAATCACATAGTGAAATTTGCTGACGACACAACTCTGGTGGGTCTCATCACCAAGGGCGACGAGACTCAATACAGGTTGGAGGTCGACCATCTGACCACGTGGTGCAGGGACAACAACCTCCTGCTGAACGTCAGCAAGACCAAGGAGATTGTTGTTGACTTCCGGAGAGGTCACACCCAACACCTGCCACTGACCATCGACGGTGCTGTGGTGGAGAGAGCGAGCAGCACCAAATTCCTGGGGGTGCACATCAGTGAAGACCTCTCCTGGACCACCAACACTGCATCACTGGCGAAGAGAGCTCAGCGCCGCCTGTACTTCCTGCGGAAACTCAGGCGAGCAAGTGCTCCACCAGCCATCATGACCACATTCTACCGAGGCACCATTGAGAGCATCCTCTCCAGCTGTATCGCTGTGTGGGGCGGAAGCTGCACTGAATACAACAGGAAAGCCCTGCAGCGCATAGTGAACACAGCTGGAAGGATTATTGGTGCTTCACTGCCCTCCCTGAAGGACATTTACACCACCCACCTCACCCGCAAGGCGACCAAAATTGTGAGTGATGCAAGTCACCCCGCTCACAATCTGTTTGATCTACTGCCCTCTGGGAAGAGGTACAGAAGCCTGCGCTCCCGCACTACCAGACTCACCAACAGCTTCATACACCAAGCTGTAAGGATGCTGAACTCTCTCCTCTCCCCCCTCCACCCTCAGCTACATAACATCCTGGACATTGGACCCACAATGGCCGCCTGCACTACTCCACTTGCACACTTGCACACTTGTACACTTTACAACTTGTTGTTGTTGTCCTGAAAACACAACACTTCTGCTGCTCTTACATAACTTGCACCACTATGCCACTTTCTTTCTTACTTAGGTCAAACAGAACTACCCAAGCCTTTTATTGGCCTGACTTTGCGCTAGTATTTTATTGACTGTCTATGCACAATTTCAACCAAATTTTGCTGCTCTTATTTTTTTATTATTATATGTGCCCTCTTATTTACTTATTTACTTACTTTTTTGTTTACTTGAATGTTATGTTTGTCTGTGGACTTAAATTGGTAAAATATGTCTTGTCTTCACCGTGGGATAGTGAGAAACGTAATTTCGATCTCTTTGTATGTCTGGAACATGTGAAGAAATTGACAATAAAGCTGACTTTGATAAAATACATCTTCTAGCACAAAAGAGCAGGATTTTAAGAAGTTTTAACTGATTAGAAGGAATATCAGGAGGATGGTCTATACCAAGAATACAGAATAAGGGAGAGATGTTCAGTGCCTGCCCCATTATGTCACTGATTTCTTTAAGGACATCTTTCCAAAATGTGTGAATATGTACACAGTCGAATAGACAGTGGGCATATGAACCTTCCTCAATCTTACACTTATTGCAAAACTTTGATAGGTCTGGATTCATTCTGTTCCTCTTCAATGGGGTGATATGTAGTCTGTGATTAATCCTAAATTGCAGTTCCTTGGCCTTATTAGTGGTGAGACACCCAGATAAGGTAAGCCAGATGTGGTCCCAGTCTTCACTTTTGATTTCATCACCAAGGTCTTTCTCCCAATCTGATTTAATCTTAATTGTATTTTCTTTCATTGTCTTACAGAATACTGTATAACTTTGCGTAACTAATTTGGTAGGGTCAGTATTGTCAAGGAATACGTCATGACGTGTGATTTGGGGGGGCATAGAAGTTCAGAAACGACGTATATTCGTATACGTATGCTATTATATGCATGAAATAAAAGGACCTGTTTTCTGACCAAACAAAAATGAACAAAACACACATAAACAAAACCCCAATAAAAGAAACCCCAGCCCACCCCTTTGACACTTCCCTCACGTTGAAGTGCACACAATTGTGCATTTTGCACTAGAACCAGCGCTCCTACATATGAACAATTCAACAGCAAACATAGCAGCTGCGGGCTGAGCGCAGCATATCAGTTATCTTGTGAACAGTATGCGACATAATGATATAGCCATGGCTAGTTGCTACTACACAGACTGCTGTGTGATAAACTTACAAAGTCTTTTCGCAGGCAATGGTAACACACAGCAACACATTATCCCAAGCCATTCCACATCAAAGATCAAAGGAGAATAAACAAAGTCATAACTAAATTCGAACATATGGTTAGAACATGGCGACATCCACTGTAAATGTGATTTTTTTTTGTCCATCCGCTTTAGGTGATTTGGCAGCAATGTCCATTAACAAGCAATATTTAGAAGGAAAAAAAAAATGAGTATGCCGCCGCTGGTCAGTAGCATTAATCCCACTGAGTATCTATGTCAGCCATTCTCTCCCCTAGCCATTGTATGTCACTGCCATTCTCTCCCCTAGCCATTGTATGTCACTGCCATTCTCTCCCCTAGCCATTGTATGTCACTGCATGTCACTGCCATTCTCTCCCCTAGCCATTGTATGTCACTGTCATTCTCTCCCCTAGCCATTGTATGTCACTGCCATTCTCTCCCCTAGCCATTGCATGTCACTGTCATTCTCTCCCCTAGCCATTGTATGTCACTGTATGTCACTGTCATTCTCTCCTGCATCGTTTGTGGTGGCTTTCAGCAGCAGAGAGATTGTTTGGCCTCCTCGGGCTCGTCAAACACTTCTCGCTTACCTTGAAAAGTCACCTGTAGCTTTGCAGTAGGGAGCAGGCCATACCGTGAGATCCTTCATCTTCGCTTTGACATCCTTGTAAGCAGCCTTCCGACGAGCAACGTCTGGAGGCCAATCCTGAAAAATGTGCACCCTGCGCTTTCGAAAGTATAGCTCGCCCTTCTCCTGTGATAGTCTAAGTATTTCGCGTCTGATCTGGTCATGATGCACCCGTACAATGATCGATCACAGATGGGCAGTTGATTTGGCTGGACGGGCATTCCCAGGGTCTCGCTGAAAAAATCCATAAATGCTGTCACCTGTGGTCCCTTAGTATCCTCCGGGATCACTCGCAGGTTTTGGTGGTGGCTGCGAGACTCCAGATCCTCTAGCCTCTCACATAGAGATTTTGCTTAGCCAGTTTAGCTGCGAAGCTTTCCAAAGTTGTTGTTCTCGAATCTACATCTCTCAGCGAGGTTTCAACTTCATCCAGGCGGCCACCAATTGATAATACAGTCGTTTGCAGATTGTTGATAGAAGTGTGTGTCTCTTCCCTGAACTTTTCAATTAGGCTAATCACGTTGGCTAATGTAGGTTCAGGATAGCCATCCCTGCTAGCGCTCTCCACATTGCCACCGTTGCCTTTACTCGGAGTTTCACGTTCAGGGGTGTTTCTCTTCGACTTCGGCATTTCACAAGAAATATGCAATTTAATAGCCTATCAAAACGATTTTGCAGTCGCAAAATATTAAGTTTGCATTAAATTATTGTGGAAAGTTTTAGGAGCTGGTCTGGTGCTCAGCAGCGCCCCCGCCCATCATGGTGTTAAGACACTTCCTAACCCTTACTCTAACCCTCTCATCTCGCCTGGGGAACCTTTCCTCCATTTTGTTCTTGTAATTAAGCTTGATCTTATGCTTTAGCTCTTTTCTGAGATCTCTGACACATTGTTTGTCTCGGACACATTGTTTGTCATAATTTCAAATGTAGTCAGTGTTGTGTATTACTTATTACTTGTTACAAATTCGTAACGTAGCACGTGACACTGAACCAACTGTAGAGCACACACACACACAACCCAACCCTGTGTGTGTGTGTGTTGAGACACAGAGGCTGTATTAGATGTAAAGGGTATGTGTGTGTGTGTGTGTTTGTGTGTGTTGTGTTGTGTGTGTGTAGGGGTGTGTGTAGGTGTGTGTATGCGTGTGTGTGTGTGTGTCATTAAATGGGATGGGATGCACTAACCTATAGTCTGAATAATGGCATTCTGGACAATCCTTTCATCACTGTCTCTGGCGCGGGATGATGACACGCTGTCTCTGTCTCTGGCGCGGGATGATGACACGCTACTGCTGGATCCCCGTCTCCCATCAGCGAGCTCCCCATCCACAGACACGCGCAGGTGTTTCAGCAGTGTGTTAAACACCTCCAGCACAGTGGGGCCTACACACACACACACACACACACACGCACGCACGCACACACACACACACACACACACACACACACACACACACACGCACACGCACACGCACACACAACACACGCACACACACACGCACACACACACACACACGCACACACGCACACGCACACACAACACACGCACACACACACACACACACACACACAGGTGTTTCAGGAGTGTATTAAAGACCTCTAGCACAGATACGCATATACAGA
>NC_055975.1:31848155-31853155 GCF_018492685.1 Alosa sapidissima
CACACACACACATAAATATACACACACACATACACACGCACGCACACGCACGCATGCACACATACACACACACACACACACACACATACGCGCACCCACACACACACACAGAAGCACACACGCACACAAACGCGCACATACACACACACACATACGCGCACCCACACACACACACAGAAGTGCACACGCACACAAGCGCACACGCACATTTTAAATACACACCCACCCATACATATTTAAACACATACACACACATTTTAAATACACACCCACCCACACATATTTAAACACATACACACACATTTTTAAAACACACCCACCCACGCATACTTAAACACATACACACACATCTTAGATACACACTCATACAAATTTTAGATATAGTATACATACACACACACCCACACACACATTATAGATCCGGTCTAATTTTCATATATATTGACGGTTAAACATAAGACAGGGTATCTGCACATTTTCTAAGTGCAAATTTAAAGACTTTTAAGATCTTTTCAAGACATCTAAATGAAAAAAATAAGACTATACCACTGCAAAAAAGATACATACGACAACTTAACACTGTTTTATGCAATAGTTTTTTTTTCTACTAATTTGAACACCCACCCCATTTTGGATGTCTACAGAAGTTACCAAATATATTTTGGCAAAAGACAATAATTGTGTGTGAATTACCTTCACAGCTATAAATGCCCAATTTTAGGGTCTGGGGTGCTTCTTTTGAAGCTGGCTGTACATTTCTGGTTGTGCTACTGGTTGAGGCTGACCGTTCTTCACCTGTGTCTGTAGTAGCCTAGGCTACTTGCCAAACATGTGTACTGGACTGGATTCCCTTCAATATTTTTTAGGTAGACTAAGCTATTTAAATATTTTAATAGGCCTACTTTATAAAATGTACTATGTGCATCTATTGCCCCATATGCAGCACAGCAAATTGAAGTTAATCCACTACTTTACATTTTACATACCAGTTGTATCTAAACCAACCAAAGCTTGACTGAAACATTGTAAAACTATTAACTTTTTTAAATTAATTAAGAGGCAGGTCATCCTCGCATGATCTTGCTGAAAACTGCTGGTTTCATCTCAAGCACGCATGTATTATGAACGCACATTTTGTTTTTTATGTAGCCAGTCGCCGATCATTCAAAAAATATGCGGTTCTATTTCACAACTTTTGCGAAGTAGGCCTACTGGGAAACGCTGGAAAGCAAGCTGCTGACAGATATTACAGGTATTATAACTTAGACAGATATTTTCTTCCCTAGGCTAGGCCAGCAACACACGCTGGAAAGATGCAAACAGATCAACTTAACATGTAGGCCTACAGTATTTCCTCCTGATTGCAAAAACGTTTGTTTTCTTTTTCTGTTAGTCCGTTCCTTCATAAATTGCGCAGCAAATTATCAGACGAGTGACAGAAGCACTGCGCATAATTTGACCAGCAGTCTTCGCGTCCATAGTTTGTGAAACGATGCTGCAAGCTGCGTCCGAGCAAAGATTCTAGATGCCCAGCGCAACTCCAAAAAGGAGGACAAATGAGCATCCGGCTTGAGGCTGCGCCGGACACCGGACAGGGCTTTTACAATATGTCCGGCCTAAATTCGAACGTATGGCCAACCTATCGCTAACTGGCTTACCAACTTTCTCCTGCTCATTCTACAGCTCACGTAGGCTACCTGTGTATCTCTCAGGCCTTGGCTACACCACGCAAACGTCAGGCATATTTACTGCATTATTATCATTTCCACACCTTTAACCACACCCGTGAAAAACATCTTCACTCTGCAACCACCACCTCCCGTAGCCTTAGTCACTTATACAATTGCGTTTTAAATACACAAAACCGGATGGAGACATTTCACTCGCTCTCTTGCACTCACTCACTTGCTGGTGGTCCCATACGCAAATTTAATACCTCCCTTTCAAAAATTCAAGACATTGCAGACAATTTAAGACTTTTTTTAGGCCTTAAAAACCTAAAGTTGTATTTAAGACTTTTTTAAGGATCCGCGGGAACCCTGATAAGAAAGTGCCTGTAGGGATCATGTAACGTTACCAGCCTATAAGGGTAAATCACGCTGATTTGAAGTTAATACCAGATTATAATACCTGATAACTACCAGTGAGCCGCCGCCCACATCATAGACTATAGGCACTGGCGCAGGGCTTCACTTTTTGTCACTACCCTTAAGAAACTGTCGCTATGCTTTCATGTGCCACTGCTAACTTATTTCAGTAGTTCGGTTTTGAAATTGAAGCAAATGTCTACATGGTCTCCAACTTTGGGCTTTTGCAATACATGATTTCATAAAAGGCCAAATACAAAATAAATGTTAAAAATATCACCTAGATATTTAAATAGATATGTAAATATTAAAACCAGAAGTTTCAATGTAATTTCACAAAATGCTTCTTAAAGCTGAGCTGTGCTTAAATGTCAGTGGATGAAAATAAAAAAAAATGCTAAATGTTAATTATAGCCTTGATACCTGTAAATATTTAAATCTGATGATGTAAAGTATAGTTCGATGAAGTTGGAGAGTTGGATTATAGGATGCTCTAGAACTCACACCAACAGAGTCTTAAAGGAGCCACACCACTTTTCTGACAAGACACTATGACATATGCATGTGGTTCTGTTGACCTTTAGTTTTGTTGCTACTGTGCTTGGAGGACAGTTGGAAGGTTTAGGACAAAATTAAGCACATTTTAATCGTATCACAATAATGCCGATAACCATGATCATTTTGGTTTCTATAATCATGATATCACATTTTCATACCGTTTCTCTAGCAACCCTAGTGGTAAAAAAGTTGAGTGGCTGGTAGATTTTGGAATCCACCAGCCACAGTGGCAGGTGGACAAAATATTTAATTTCCATCCCTGATACACACGCATGCACACCAAGTCCGCTTGCTTTTAGCGTTTCATAAGTCACGCCATCGAGTCTGCTTGCTTTTAGCGCTTCATAAGTCATGCCATCGAGTCTGCTTGCTTTCAGCGTTTCATAAGTCACGCTATATAGTCCGCTTGCTTTTAGCGTTTCATAAGTCACGCCATCAAGTCTGCCTGCTTTATCATTGCTGACCACTTTCTCCACTCTAGGGACGGTGAAGAGCAAGTGTTAAGTTTAGAGGTGTAAAGGGACATGTATTTGTATCACACAGCAAGTGTTAAGTTTAGGGGTGTAAAGGGACATGCATGGACGGACTGGGTTCAGGAGGTTCAACACAGATGCTTACTGGAGTTACCAAATGCAGTCTTTAAGGAACACACCAACATTTTAGGAAATTAGCTTATTCACCATCTTCCCCAGAGTTGGATAAGATGATTTCTATACACACCCTTCTCGTCTCTATATGTAACTCGATCTGAAGCACCCACCGTTAGCATAGCTCATTGAGGTGGGCAGTTCCAACTAGCCTATAGCACCCAAAAGTGACAGCGCTCAAACATTGTTCTATTTACATGTTGTGACTAGTATAATTACAATGTGCAAAAATGTCAATGTAAAATACAACACAGCGATTTTCTAATCATATACAAGCTTGGAACTACATTCTCATTCAGGCGAAACACTGCTACTGCAGCTATTCAGGTGCTGCGTGCAAATCACTCCGCCAAAGTAGCAGTGCCAAGTTTGCATGTGCTTAGAACAGGGGTGGGCAAACTCTTCAGCTGAAGAGCCACATTGGGTTTTGGCTGAAGGTTAGGTCATTGGGTTATTGGGTTTTGAGAATTTGGCCGTTGGTCTGCCGCTGCATAGTGTTGTCATAACTCAATCTGTACATGTGTCCATATATAATAATATAATAATAATAATAATAATAATAATAAAATGTATTTATGAAGCACTTTTCAAGCACAGAGCACAAAGTGCTTACAGACAAACAAACAAACAAAACAAAACAATAGAAATAATAATAATAATAATAATAATAATAATAATAATAATAATAAAATAGTAAATAAAAGGACAAACTACCAAACACAAACTTAACTCAATATAAGAAACAAAAGGAAAAAATATACAGTATAGTACCCAAGATAAAATAAACAAGCAGAAATTATAATAATGATAATAAATTAGCAGACACATGAGTGGAATCATTCACTATTTAAGGAAAGCAATTGTATATAAGTGGGTCTTTAGACTAGATTTGAAAACAGCCAGTGATAGTGCAGATTTGATGTTATAAGGGAGGCTGTTCGATCGGTCACCCCTAGTTGACAGTTTACTTTCTTGAACAACTAAAAGTCCCAGGCTGGAGGATCTGTGGGGCCGAGTCAGACAGTAGGGGGTTAATAAATCTTTTAAATCCTGTGCCAAACCATGTAACGCTTTATAGGTTATAAGGAGGATTTTAAAATCAATCCTAAAACTCACTGGCAAACAGTGAAGATTGGCCAGAACTGGGGTGATGTTTAAATTTAGACTTCGTCAAAAGTCTGGCTGCTGAGTTCTAAACAGTCTGTAAACGAGAGATGGATTGACAATTTAGACAGGTGAATAAGGCGTTGCAGTAATCAAGTCTAGATGAAACAAATGCATGTATAATTCTCTCTGTGTCCTTTAAAGAAAGCATTGATTTGATTTTGGAAATGTTTCTCAGTTGATAATAACAGGACTGGACAAGGAGTTTTACATGTTGGTCAAATTTTAAATCTGTATCGAAAAAAAAAAGCTTGACTATAGACTTTGTCAGGGCCGATGAAAAGGACTTCTGAGAGCAGAGCAGAAGGTCAAAAGCTCGCTTGATCTTGATTTTCAGTATGAATATGGACCGTGAAAGCGGGGCTTCACAATCCTTCTGGCTTTTTGGGTTTTAAGCAGGAGGTGTCAGAAAAGTTACCACAGGGATAACTGGCTTGTGGCGACCAAGCGTTCATAGTGACGTCGCTTTTTGATCCTTCGATGTCGGCTCTTCCTATCATTGTGAAGCAGAATTCACCAAGCGTTGGATTGTTCACCCACTAAT